>NC_068421.1:28777695-29077695 GCF_023373465.1 Oncorhynchus keta
TCTATCAGTGCCATCCGTTTTGTCACCAAAGCCCCATATACTAACCACCGCGACCTGTACACTCGTTGGCTGGCTCACGCTTCATACTCGTCGCCAAACCCACTGGCTCCAGGTCATCTACAAGACCCTGCTAGGTAAAGTCCCCCCTTATCTCACCTCGCTGGTCACCATAGCAGACCCCACCTGTAGCACGCGCTCCAGCAGGTATATCTCTCTGGTCACCCCCAAAACCAATTATTACTTTGGCCGCCTTGCCTTCCAGTTCACTGCTGCCAATGACTGGAACGAACTGCAAAAATCTCAAACTGGAAACACGTATCTCCCTCACTAGCTTTAAGCACCAGCTGTCAGAGCAGCTCACAGATTACTGCACCTGTACATAGCCCATCTATAATTTTGCCAAAACAACTACCTCTCCCCCTACTGTATTTATTTATTTATTTTGCTCCTTTGCACCCCCATTATTTCCATCTCTACTTTGCACATTCTTCCACTACAAATCTACCATTCCAGTGTTTTACTTGCTACAGTGCCTTGCGAAAGTATTCGGCCCCCTTAAACTTTGCGACCTTTTGCCACATTTCAGGCTTCAAACATAAAGATATAAAACTGTATTTTTTTGTGAAGAATCAACAACAAGTGGGACACATTCATGAAGTGGAACGACATTTATTGGATATTTCAAACTTTTTTAACAAATCAAAAACTGAAAAATTGTGTGAATACTTTCGCAAGGCACTGTATATTGTAGTTACTTCGCCACCATGGCCTTTCTTTGCCTTTACCTCCCTTATCTCACCTCATTTGCTCACATCGTATATAGACTTATTTTTTTGCTGTATTATTGACTGTATGTTTGTTTTACTCCATGTGTAACTCTGTTCGTGTCGAACTGATTTGCTTTATCTTGGCCAGGTCGCAATTGTAAATGAGAATAATAATATAATAATAATAATATATGCCATTTAGCAGACGCTTTTATCAAAGCGACTTACAGTCATGTGTGCATACATTCTACGTATGGGTGGTCCCGGGATCGAACCCACTACCCTGGCGTTACAAGCGCCATGCTCTACCAACTGAGCTACCTGGTTAAATAAAGGAGAAATAAATCAATACATAAATGAGGGTGAAGCAGAGATGTAGGGAGAGAGAGTCAGAACACCATGTCATCATTATATACTGTTTTATATAGACTGATCAATTTACATTTACATTTAAGTCATTTAGCAGACGCTCTTATCCAGAGCGACTTACAAATTGGTGCATTCACCTTATGACATCCAGTGGAACAGCCACTTTACAATAGTGCATCTAAATCTTTTAGGGGGGTGAGAAGGATTACTTATCCTATCCTAGGTATTCCATAAAGAGGTGGGGTTTCAGGTGTCTCCGGAAGGTGGTGATTGACTCCGCTGTCCTGGCGTCGTGAGGGAGTTTGTTCCACCATTGGGGGCCAGAGCAGCGAACAGTTTTGACTGGGCTGAGCGGGAACTGTACTTCCTCAGTGGTAGGGAGGCGAGCAGGCCAGAGGTGGATGAACGCAGTGCCCTTGTTTGGGTGTAGGGCCTGATCAGAGCCTGGAGGTATTGAGGTGCCGTTCCCCTCACAGCTCAGTAGGCAAGCACCATGGTCTTGTAGCGGATGCGAGCTTCAACTGGAAGCCAGTGGAGAGAGCGGAGGAGCGGGGTGACGTGAGAGAACTTGGGAAGGTTGAACACCAGACGGGCTGCGGCGTTCTGGATGAGTTGTAGGGGTTTAATGGCACAGGCAGGGAGCCCAGCCAACAGCGAGTAGCAGTAATCCAGACGGGAGATGACAAGTGCCTGGATTAGGACCTGCGCCGCTTCCTGTGTGAGGCAGGGTCGTACTCTGCGGATGTTGTAGAGCATGAACCTACAGGAACGGGCCACCGCCTTGATGTTAGTTGAGAACGACAGGGTGTTGTCCAGGATCACGCCAAGGTTCTTAGCGCTCTGGGAGGAGGACACAATGGAGTTGTCAACCGTGATGGCGAGATCATGGAACGGGCAGTCCTTCCCCGGGAGGAAGAGGAGCTCCGTCTTGCCGAGGTTCAGCTTGAGGTGGTGATCCGTCATCCACACTGATATGTCTGCCAGACATGCAGAGATGCGATTCGCCACCTGGTCATCAGAAGGGGGAAAGGAGAAGATTAATTGTGTGTCGTCTGCATAGCAATGATAGGAGAGACCATTTGAGGTTATGACAGAGCCAAGTGACTTGGTATATAGCGAGAATAGGAGAGGGCCTAGAACAGAGCCCTGGGGGACACCAGTGGTGAGAGCGCGTGGTGAGGAAACAGATTCTCGCCACGCCACCTGGTAGGAGCGACCTGTCAGGCAGGACGCAATCCAAGCGTGGGCCGCGCCGGAGATGCACAACTCGGAGAGGGTGGAGAGGAGGATCTGATGGTTCACAGTATCGAAGGCAGCCGATAGGTCTAGAAGGATGAGAGCAGAGGAGAGAGAGTTAGCTTTAGCAGTGCGGAGCGCTGTAAACTAATGCCATAACTTGTTGAGTGTGTCCGTGTGTGTTGTCCCTGCAGTGCCCTCCATGCCGCAGTCTGACCCGTGTGCTCTTGGAATCATATCGCACTGTGAAGGAATCGGGTCAACATTTCGAGATGGTGTTTGTCAGCGCTGACCGGTATTCCCTTCACACACGCGTATACATTCTCTCTCTGTCACACTCTCTCACGTGCATATATATATATATATATATATATATATATATATATATATATATTATATTTATTTATTTATTTTATATATATATATTTATTTATTTATATATATATATTAATTTATAATATATATTTTAATTTATAATATATATTTTAATTTATAATATATATTTTAATTTATAATATATATTTTAATATATATATTTTAATATATATATATATATATTTATATATTTTATATATATATATATATATTTATATATTTTAATATATATATATATATTTTATATATATATATATATATATTAATATATATTTTATATATATATATATATATTTTATATATATATATATATTTTAATATATATTTTAATATATATTTTTTTTAAATATATATATATATATATATATATATTTTTTTTTATAATATATATATTTATTTATATTTATATATATATATATATTGATTTATTATGACTGAATAAATGGAGTTGACAGTGGAACTGAGTGTTGTTTTGTGTTTGCCTACCAATGCAGGTCGGAAGAGTCCTTTCAGCAGTACTTCAGTGAGATGCCTTGGTTGGCAGTCCCATACTCAGACGAGGCCCGACGATCACGACTCAACAGACTCTTTGGAATACAAGGTACAACACTGTCTCTGATGTCTCCTCCTGAACTGATATACTGTAGTCCTCATGGACATGATGCTGAGTGAGTATCAAACACTAGTGGTCTGGCTTAATAATGTGTTGATGTGGAGAAGCGGCCTAATGGCAGCCAGCTCTACGCTGTGCTGGGTAGGGAACAGTGAACAGATAGCCCTGAAGCTGAAGGAATGTGAGCTGGTAATCAAGTTTACTGTTCTGCTCGCTGAGTAAGGGTCCTCTCTCTGTCTTTCTCTCTCTCTCTCTCTGTCTGTCTCCTGTCTGTCTGTAGAGAAGAGTAGTGTGGTTGTAGACAAAGTGCTGGCTCTTTACCTCTTCTGGCTGGAATGTTCAGAATGCTTGCAGGACTGGTCGATACTGCCCCGCTTTCCCCATTCAAACCCCTGTTATTCACACTGGCCCATCACCACACACACCCTTCCTCCCAGCCAAACACACACTGTGCACTCTGTGTCTGATAAGGCTGTTAATACACAGTGACTTTCTAATCTGAAAGACTGTGGGAGAGAAGGGTCGGGCGTTAAGAAAAATCAGCGGGAGTCTGAGAAGAGATGAATGGAGAGAGGGAGGGAACTGGAGAGAGTTCAGAGAGCAGAGGACAGTCAGAGCCTCAGGGATTAAAAGCTACCACACAGATAAACAGTGAGAGATACAGCCATATGTGGTGAGAGCAACTGAAAAACATGGAAGAACAGGAGGGGCGGTGGCAGAGTGAAAATCTACAGTTCATGATTGTTCTCTCCCCCTGTTTCCATATTTCTCTCTTTCTTCCTTTCTCCCACTCTGCCTCCCCCTCTCTCTTGCGCCCTCTCTCTCCTCTGTCTTCCTCCCTCCCAGGTATTCCCACCCTTATTCTGCTGGACGCGGAGGGTCACATGATCACGCGACAGGGGCGTGTGGAGGTGCTGAATGACCCAGAGTGTCGGCTCTTCCCCTGGCACCCCCGGCCCGTACTGGAGCTCAGCGAGTCTAACGCTGTGCAGCTCCACGAGGGGCCCTGCCTCGTGCTCTTTGTGGGTGAGTAGATAAGTGGATGAACATTTCAATGTCAGTCTTTACCAAGCACCTCCACGAGAGGCCCTACCTCGCGCTCTTTGTGGGTGAATGGAGGAGCATTCAGTGCTGGTTTCTACCAAACCAATCCTTCAGACTATGTATTCTACATTCTAAATAGCATTGTGCATGTAGTAAAAGTGAACAGATCAGTTGTACGGCCACATGCTATTTTAAGTCTGTGAACATGCAAGAGTAGGGCGGAGCGAAGGAAATGGTTTGTCTGTCTATTTGTTTGTTAGCAGTGCGAGAGATGGATGCCATCCTCTGCTAAGTGGCTTAGGCCAAAGTGGACAGGGCAACCATCAAGCCAGACGAGACAATAAGACAGCAATGTGAGAATGGAGTGACCGGGTGCAAACTGATGACCTCATGATTTCAGGCCCTGAGATCAGATCCGAAGGGGTCAGCCACAGACAGACCATCTGCTCTCCTCCTTTTTTCTCCTCACTCATCTGCTCATCTGTCCATTCACTCACCCCCTCAGACCTCTCCTCCTCCTGTTCTCTGCTCATTTACCTTCTTTCTCTCTTCTTCCTGTCCTCTCTCTAGTCTTCATGCCTTCACGCCAATTTCTCTCCTCTTCTTCTCTCACGTTCTCTCAACCTTTCCTCTTTTGACGCTTTTCATACTTTTGACACCTGTGTATCTCTCTTGTTCAGATACGGAGGAGGAGGGAGAACTGGAGCCGGCGAAGGAGCTGATCCAGCCAATCGCAGAGAAGATCATGGCTAAGTACAAAGCCAAGGAGGAGGAGACACCACTGCTCTTCTTCGTGGCTGGAGAGGTAAGATAATGGACACACACACAAACACCTCCAGCTGACCTAGATGAGAATATTCACATGTGATGAAATCTGTCTTATATTTTGGCATTTTAGTTGTTTTGCATTCCTGTCTTGTGTACTGTACATCTCCTCTACTGTGGGTGTCTGTGTGTTTGCTTGTTGCTATGCTCTGGCATGATGTTCCATCTGCTTTAGTTATCACATATCATAATCCTCCGGTGGAGAACATGCCACTACTCCCCAACTGACATAAGCTACAGTATAATGTCAGATGGGCCATTTCTGAGGGATGAAACCCCCTTTCACTTTTATGTGAGGCACACCACAAGACCCATGGCCCAGAATTTAGCTGGCCGTGTGTCTGATGATGGCTGTTCTCCCTCGATCTTTCCGCCCACCCACTTGCCTGCCCTCAGTGCAGGAGGGAACATGGAGTTTTCTTAACTCTTGTTATCTCTTGTTTTTCCTTCTCATCCTTTCAAGAGCTTGTGGAGTTAGCAGCAGGGACAGCCGTAATTACCAGATTAGCTAGCTCCCCCTCGCCTCCCTCACTCCTCTGCTCACAGGGCTCAGAGCTCGGGGGGGGTCAGGACGGTGTCCCATGTCAGATGGTTTAGGTTTCAGCCATGGGGAGCTGCACAGGTGCTCCCTCTCTGTCCTGTCTTACCCTCTGCCTGGCTGCCTGAGGCCACTCTGCTCTCTGTCAGACTTAATGCTACGGACACAGACAGACACTGGGGCTAAGACCACATACTAACACCCTCTCTCTTTACCTTTTCACCTGTTTGGGGATTTGTTGCATACTGATTGGTATTTATGTTCATCTGGATCGGACCCATTCTAATGAATGTTACATCAGTGAATCTGTTTCTCAGCTGAAAGGTCTGTGTTGCTTTCTAGGTTAATGTTCAGTCTGTGGTAGTCTATAACAGGCAGGTACAGTTTTCTCATCGTCTGGGTTACATGTAGCTGGATCTGAATTCACCAGCACTCTGTCTGTTCCAGACTGGGGGTAGTCCCAAATGGCACCCTATTCCCTATAAATAGCACCCTATTCCCTATATGGGGCCCTATGGGGAATAAGGTAACATTTTGGAGACCGAATGTGTATGTATACCCTGTTAGATATCACTCCCTGCCATGGACCCATTGGGCTCTCTGTTATGCCAGGCAGAGGCTGAGGTTACAGGATGGACCCCCATGCAGCCCGCAGGGCCCTGGCCTGGGCGAGGTCTGCCTGCACGTGGTCAGACTAGGCTCTGTCTGCCAGCTGCTGTGCTGGGGATGGTTTACTTAATCAGTGAGACAGTACAATGCTGGCAGCCCAACATGGAGAGCCTGGCCTGAAGAAAATGAGAGGGTGGGGTAAGGAGATCCCCTATCAGTCACAGAGAGGCTAAGAGAAACGGACTTGCAACCTACGGTTGTACCATTAGATCAAATTTATTTATATAGCCCTTCGTACATCAGCTGATATCTCAAAGTGCTGTACAGAAACCCAGCCTAAAACCCCAAACAGCAAGCAATACAGGTGTTAAAGCATGTTGGCTAGGAAAAACTCCCTAGAAAGGCCAGCACCTAGGAAGAAACCTATGAGGGGTGGCCAGTCCTCTTCTGGCTGTGCCGGGTGAAGAATATAACAGAACATGGCCAAGATATTCAAATGTTCATAAATGACCAGCATGGTCAAATAATAGGTCTGGGACAGGTAGCACGTCCAGTGAACAGGTCAGGAGTCCATAGCCGCAGGCAGAACAGTTGAAACTGGAGCAGCAGCACGGCCAGGTGGACTGGGGACAGCAAGGAGTCATTATGCCAGGTAGTCCTGAGGCATGGTCCTAGGGCTCAGGTCCTCCTCCGAGAGAGAAAGAGAGAATTCGAGAGAGCATACTTAAATTCACACAGGACACCGAATAAGACAGGAGAAGTACTCCAGATATAACTAACTGACCCTAACCCCCCGACACAAACTACTGCAGCATAAATACTGGAGGCTGAAGATGAAGAAGATGCCCTATTCACAGAGAAAATTAATGGGGATTGATGGATATTTGTGATTGCAATAAAGACAAATACTGTAATGTTATGTCTTTTATATCTATAGTGTTTTCTATATTATTAACTATGAGATACTTGGGGTATAGTTGTCTTTGCCTTGATCTTCCCAGGTTTAGCCAGGAATATGAGATCCTGACAATAGTTTAGTCTGCCGCCCGTATCACCTGCTAACCTCCCTGACCCCAGGGTACAAAGGTCATGTAGACACAGAGACCTGTGTCACACTGTGTGTGTTGTGAGCTAGACAGGTTGGCCTCTCCACTAGTTATTTACGTCCAAGCAGTGTGGTGTTTTTAGAAAACACTCGTCTCCTGTGTCTCTTACTGGCAATACAGTTCAACAGTTAGAAATGAAACAATCAATCATCAAGAAGCAATACCCTCACAGGCAAATCCCTGTCATTTAAAGCAACAATATAACTATTTATTGAATTAAAAACACTTTTCATTAGGTCTAACAGTGCTTTACAATGTACAGTATGTAAAGATACAGGGTCGAGCTGGCCTATATCCTATCCTTTGATACAGTGATTCTCAGTAACTATGGGTTTCCAGCCTGAATCTCCCAGTGATACAGACTGATAGGCCGTTGTTCAGCCAGTCATATCGCTGTGCTGATTGTATCCTGAATTTCACAACGCCTGGAGACTCTCAAGCTGACCAATCAGTAGGCTGCTTTCCAGGCCGTCTGGCCAACGGGAGCTTCTTATCTTTGCAGGTCCTTATCTGATGAACGTCGTCTACTCTTTGGAATGCCACAGTGCTACAATGGTCAGAATAAACCTGACATGGTGCAGCAGGAGGTTCCATACGGTAAACGCACACGGGAGCCTTATCACAGCAGTCAGTCGGTGACTGCAGGCCATACGTAGCATAGCATAGATACCCTTTGTCTTTGTATTCAGAGCTGGGCTGGAGAGCGAGGATGGGGGCCAGTCTCTTTATCACTCGCACAGCTGGACTGGTTGCTTCTCATGAAGAACAGTTTACACATGGTTAGCAGCCACACAAAGGAAGACTCAAGACTTCCCACAGAGAAGAAGACAGCCATGGAGATTACATCTCTTCATATCTAAGATGCTGGGAGGCCATGCTAACAGAGACTCCTGTGATTTCTCTTTCTGTGGTTCCTTTCGAAGGAAATGCCAAGGATGTATCTTCAATCTGAGCTTGCAAGAGAAGACTTTATGGGGGATGTGAGGAGTCACAGATTTTCTCAAGCTTGGGAATGTAGCTTGTGGCTACATCAATCATCCATTAAACATCCTCATAAGTGTAGCAATTACTTTCATTGTATATTTTTCTGAAGTTGAATAGGTTTAATACTGCTCCCAGATCAGATGGTAGAGATTCAGGGGAAGTGAGCTCTCCAGATCTTACATGCCACAGGATAACTCGACTGTTCTGCTAGCGGTTTCGCAACAAGTCAAACTGTGTTGGCATACATACTTGTCCTTTTTAGGTAACAAAGCGGCCAAACTGGTCGGAGAGCTGATTGTGCAGTTCAATCCATTTAGGTTGAAATATTTTACTGCCATTTTTCCAGATAACGGGAGCGTTACTCCAAAAAAGAAAAAACATTGTGAAAAGCTGTGATTTAATGACGGGTCCAAGCCTTTGCGACAGCGCCAGCTTGTGGTAGTGTTCTGTCACTTCTCTATTTTGAAATATTTTCCACATGAAATTGTTCTTTGATCTCTTCCAAGTCTCTCTCACCCAGAGGGCTTAGTTGAGTAGAAATCAGCTCATCCTGTCACGAGGAAGGGAGAGACCTGTCACGAGGAAGGGAGAGACCTGTCACGAGGAAGGGAGAGACCTGTCACGAGGAAGGGAGAGACCAACTCAGAAGATGTCATATACTAATCTGGCATGACAGAGCTGAAATCTGACTTCACAAATCAACACTTGGAATCCTCTTTAACATTTAGAAGAAAAGTCTGGACTGACTGGAACTAATGCAGCGTTGTTGAAGTGGGGAAAAGCTTCCTCTAAGATTACTAACTGAAATGACATGCGGTTGCAAGTATTGCCAAAAAGTGCATGTTATTTTCTCTGAATAATTGATAGCCCCTCCGAGTGGGCTGGGGTGCCGCTTCCTGTCTGCTGTGGTGTTATAGTGAGTTATTCCTGCTGTCTTACGATTGTCTGTCTGTAATTCCCAGTTGTTAAAAGGGTGAGAGGTGAGATCAAGCCTGGGACTCAACAAGGCTTGTAAAAAGACATTCAGTGACATAAGTCTGTCCTCACTAACTCTGTCGTCAAAGCTCCACCACACACCCATTTTTACTATTTCTCACCAGACATGAGGGAATACACCACTCTCTCCCCCTCCTTCTCACCCACGTGTACACTATCCAAACACGCTGTGATGTGTCTCTGAAGCTTCCCAGCCTTGTAGTCTGTGGGTGAGGCTTTGAAGGGATGGATGTTGTTGGATCCCCTCCTGTTCCCCCAGCTCTCTCCCACAGTGGGTTGCATGACGGAGCCCTGGCTGGTGGTGAACACTGCCTGCAGGAGAGAAAAGAAGAGCTCCCTCCTCAGTCTTCAAGCAAACATTGACATTATCACCTTCAGTTATGAATCCATTGAGTTATATTAAGTGCCATAGTTAATCTTGTGTCCCAGTTTTTTAATACCAAAATCAAGTCAGAACTGATTGAAAGCAAATAAGTTTTTATATTATCTAGCAATTCCTTTTGCATGACACACAGGATAAAGTGTTGTTGATATGTAAACTAGGCCACGCCACTTCACTTTGTCATACAACTTCTTCCCCAGGCACAATTGCTACTGCATATAGACAGGCTGGTAGACAAGATTGTTGTATGATCATGACTGACCTGTCTGTGTTCCCAGGATGACATGAGTGACTCCCTGCGTGACTACACGAACCTCCCAGAGGCAGCACCCCTGCTCACCATCCTGGACATGTCTGCCCGGGCCAAGTACGTTAAGGACGTGGAGGAGATCACACCGGCCGTGGTGGAGACCTTTGTCCAAGACTTTCTGGCTGAAAAGCTCAAACCAGAGCCCATCTAGAGAGCATGGCTAGACTGTCCCAAATTACACTCTATTCCCTGCATAGTGCACTGCTTTTGACCAAGGTCCATAGTCCTGGTCTAAAGTAGTGCATTATATAGGGAATAGGGTGCCATTTGGGGGACACACCTAAACTTATGGGACTGAACCCACACCTCCATCAAACCCTGAACTCCTGGCTACCACCACCAGCCAGCCTCCCCCTTTCTGTCAAAGGTCTCACTTTTGACTGACATCAACTTTAATTTTTTTAGACAGGACAGCTTTCTCCTGTGGTGCCTTGCATTGACTAAAGCCCCTACAGTAATATGGACATTCTGTTGCTTTTTGGCTCCAATAGCATATTTGATCAGTTTCGTTATTGGCATTTCTTGATACTAGAAGAAACCACACAATGTTGACCCAATGGACTTGAATTTTCACAATGTCTTTCTTTTGCCGAACCCTCATTGCTGGGAAAGAATAAAATGATTGCAACCAATGTTCTGTAGTTGTAATTTACAAGTATGCAGTGCAGAAAATGTCTTCCGTCTGGTGTTATTGTTCTTCTGTTTGAAAGGTGCTGCAGAATAGTATGACCGCTGTGCATACAGTATAGACCTAACAATGTCTGATTTCCCTGTTTTAAAGGTCATTTTGTCTGTATTTGCTTGTTTTGTATTGTTAATTGTATTTCAAATACCATGTCATGTTCTCCATGATACGAGAGATGGTAGTCTTATCATAATTATGTTTCCATCTCAACCACCATGACATTTAAGATGATTTTCTGTGAAGATCCTCTCTTGAAAAGGCCAGATATTTTTTAAGGCACAAAAATGGCATTTAAAAATCCATCTTAGCAACTAAGTGAAGTATTAATTCACATTTTCTGTCACTCCCTGGTCATTTTTAGTCATAACTTCACAGCCATTAAAATTCACTGTTAAGCACAACTGTCTGGCAACTTCCTCTATCCATGAGGCCAGTTCTCATTAACGTGGTCAAGCAGTTTTATTCCATTGGGAAAATGTATTTTACAGTATTAGCTTGGTATATATTTTTGAAGTACAATTTGTCTTGATGTCAGACTGTGTACAACCCATTTGTTTACAGTGTAAGACAACCAAGTATTTTACACCTTTCAATTAAGTTGTTTTTACCCTACAACTTCCTTGCCTACAGTAAATGTTCCCAAATTGCTTCAGGTGCCACTGGTTACTATGATAATTGCTTTCATATGCTCATCAGTGAAGTTGTTAATTGACAGGTTATTTCCCTTGCTAAACAGACATGCACATGTCCAGTATAGAGATTAAGCAGTCATCTTGAAAGGCAGCAGTTTAGTCATAACTGGCAGGAAATATAGTAGGCAAATGTGTGGAGTGTAAGTGAAGCTTAC
This sequence comes from Oncorhynchus keta, assembly GCF_023373465.1. Lineage (NCBI taxonomy): Eukaryota > Metazoa > Chordata > Actinopteri > Salmoniformes > Salmonidae > Oncorhynchus > Oncorhynchus keta. Next base: position 28,789,382 of record NC_068421.1, read on the forward strand.
AAAGCCACACTGGCAGGAATTGGAAGATATAATTGAGTAAATAGGCGGCCTGGAAAGAACACATTTCACATCGTGGTAATTGTCATTTTCAGCCAAACGCTGATTTTATTAGCCGAGTCGAATATGGAAATGAAATCCATCCATATGAGTCAGTCTGACATGAGGTACAGTGAAGAGGTTGTGCAGTCTAGAATGTATGCATGGAAAAGGTGACACCAGGAATAACATGTCCGTTACACTCAAAATGGCTTCCAGGAAATTGCACTTTAGATTAAGCTTTCCTCCAAGACGTCTCCATTATGTTTAACAGCTGCCTTCAAACAGGAGCATGCTGGCTGCCATGGCTGAGTTGAGACTGACTGTCCACTCCAGGGACCACAGGGATGAACAGTCTTGGACCGGCAGTTCTCTCAGCCAATTGGACGGCTTCCAGACTCAGTCCATGAGTTTCTCCACCAATCACAGGGCCTGTGTTCCCCTGAGCCCAGCCTTCATGGTACAACTTGGTCGCCGCTCTTGGAAGTGACCGTTTGGAATCTGATATTCCTCATAGTGCATGTCTTTACAATTAGGCCTGCTACTCACCCATCCAAAGTCCGCTGCCTTTGAAGGTTTGTTGGACTGGTTTGCTTCCATGTTCTCAGCTATTTCTCGCTCATAGCCGCTGCAGTTGTCTGCTACGTGGACAGTCAGACTTTGGCAGCTGGTTTTGAATGTCGTCCCAGTCCAAGCTGGGGAAGGCGGAAATGGGCACCAATCACTGCTCGCAGCACCTTAGGTTCTCAAGCGTCCACACAGCCTGTGAAAAGAGACCTACACAAGATACTTAGTGAAAGAACCATCCAGAGTAGTGCACAAGTTCACACACTAATTCCTCACTATCAGCTCCTATGGGTACAGTAAAAATAGCCACCAGTCCACCCAATATGGCATCATTCACTTGAATAGGGTGTAACATTTCTATAAATTGGATTATGCCCATCCCCAGTTTACCATCATGACATACCCTTGGTGAGCAGGATGCTGTTTCAAAAAAAAAAATCATACACCCTAGCATACCCATCACTCACTCCCTTTGGCGCTACAAGGTTAGACCAGATCTTGATATTCCTCAAACGTGACTTTAACCAGAGTGGCCCTCTTCAGTTTGTCCAAGGGGAGCTCACAAAGTGTGTACACTGAACTGAAGAACACCATCTGGGGGGGTTGGCACCAGCAGCCAGTGCATTGCAGATCAGATGTCTTCCCCCCCAGCAGGATCCTAAACTGGTGCTCCCGAAACGTCATGCAGCAAGCCACACTCACCACCCTCCTGGGAGATGGCGAGAAGATAGTTGATGTTCAGTCAAGATACATAGCCTGTTTTCATACAAAGTCTACATGCAAACATACATCACAGCCCGTAGTTACTAAACCTCTACTAGCCACTATAATGAAAGCGGATATATTCACTCAATTATCTAACATAGGGTCGATAGCCAACATGCACAGATACTTACGCCAATCTTTTGTCACCAGGGACGGTCCTTTCGAATTTGAGGCCACCTCGTTGGTCCTTCAGATTGGTTGTATGTTCCCGGCGCTGAGGATGCTTAGTCATTTCTGGCACTCCATGACTTGCTGTCTAATTTTTTTAATGGTCGTTGACAGTGGACTCCTTCATTTTGGACACAACTGTCAGACTGCTTGTGCCGATTTTATCTGGCATTTTTTCCGATGTTTGAAATGTCCTCTCACTATCAGGATACAACACCTTAACGGGTCTCATTTTCAATGCTCGCACGTATCTTTTTGAATCTACGATACAGTCGTTGCCTTTTTCGTAATATGACTTCGTCCTGTTGGAAGAAGATGCCTCTCATGGACGTCACCATCTTCGCGAAGAGGGCGTGGAAACATCAAACAGCGGCATGACGATTGGTTGGTTTATACCATAAAAAATGTGTGTGGGGGGGTAATTTGTTTGTTGGTAATACTGATTAATGTTGGTAATACTGATATGTAAAACAATATAATATGCTTAACTTTTAATTGAAATACTCCTCGTTATCTTGAGATAGATTTGATCTGCGATTCAGCGGCAAATAATTTTATCTGTACCGAAAAACGTTGTCTTCCATAGAATCGATACCAGAGCAATCGATTGCAAGGTTCCTCATTCGACGTAGACAAACAGCGTGAAAAATAATCGTAACATAAGTACACAGCGAACTCACCTGGGGTATAATGGCTTTGAGACGAGCCTTGCATTTCGTTTTCAAAGTGGGTGACAGAAGCAAAACGGCCACCTTTTACCGAGATGTGCTAGGCATGAAGGTACATTTCCATCTCTTTCGTAGAACATCCTCAAACATGTGACCAATAGATTTCACTTGCACAGAGTGTACCACCGTTGTATTTTTAATTTAACCTTTATTTATCTAAGCAAGTCACCTAAGAACAAATTCTTATTTACAATGACGGCCTACACCGGCCAACTCTGGGTCAATTGTGCGCCGCCCTATGGGACTCCCAATCATGACCGGATGTGATACACCCTGGAGTCGAACCAGGGACTGTAGTGACAACTCTTGCACTGGGATGCAGCCTTAGACTGCTGCGCCACATTTAATTGGTTTCAATCGTTTGTTATGATTTGTGCTTCAATGGTGTTCATAGTGCTGTAAACTCACGTGATATTGGGGACTAGATCACTGTTTTGCCAAAATGTCAAAATCATTGATTTGATTTCAGATTTTGCGTCATGAAGAGTTTGAAGAGGGATGCAAGGCCACTTGTAATGGGTAGGCAGGCTGCCAAATTTACTGTTCAACCAACACCTCTTATGAAAATGAAATGTTTTAATTACTTACTGTGTAACAATAGTCACGGTCTCTCTCATATGATGCCCTACTTGCTTGTGTGTATTCAGCCCTTATGATGGAAAATGGAGCAAGACAATGGTCGGCTTTGGTCCAGAGGATGATCACTTTGTGGCTGAGCTGACCTACAATTATGGAGTGGGAGAATATCGCCTTGGCAATGACTTCCTGGTAAGAGAGTGGTTATTCACGAACACATATATATATATATATATATATATATTTTTTTTTTGTATATTTTTTTAAATATTTTTTTATTTATATTTTTAAATCCAATCCTAACTCAATGTATGCCACCATGTCTTTATTTCAGGGTCTGACTCTGCAGTCTAGCCAGGCTGTCAGCAATGCTAAGCGGCTTGGTTGGCCCCTCACTGAGGTTGGAGAGGCTCTCTATCTGGTTGAGGCTCCTGGAGGTTACCGCTTCTACCTGGTGGACAAAGAGCAGCCTCACAATGGTGGGTCAACAGTGCTTTGCACAAAAGATCATTGCTGTAGTAGACTCTAAAGTAGACTATAGTCTACCATGCTTATTTAAAAGTCCAGGAGGAAATTAACCTGGGTACCAGTCTGTTTGTGCCATCATGCCAGTTCTTGCCATGCCATGTTTGGTTTGCATTGAGTAGGCAGGAGCACAAACGTATCTGGAACCAATCTAGATATCAATACTCCTTACATCCAGGTAACTGCCAGAACAGCTTCAATGCACCTTGGCATAGATTCCACAAGTGTCTGGAACTCTATTGGACAGATGCGACACCATTCTTTCATGAGAAATTCCATAATTTTGTGTTTTGTTGATGGTGGTGGAAAACACTGTCTCAGGTGCCACTCCAGAATCTCCCATAAGTGTTTAATTGGGTTGAGATCTGGTGACCGAGACACCCACACACACTTTAAACCCACTATGCTCCTTTGAGATCCCTCTTTCAAAGTCAGAAATCTCTTATTCTAGCCATGGTAGCCAAAATAATGGGTTACTAGGCATTTTTATACATGACACTAAGCATGATGGGACGTAATTGCTTAATTAACTCAGGAACTACACCTGTTTGGAAGCACCTGATTTCAATATACTTTGTATCCCTCATTTACTCATGTTTTCTTTATTTTGACAGTTACCTGTATATTGTGTACAGTTGAAGTTGGGAAGTTTACATACACCTTAGCCAAATACATTTAAATGTTTGTTTTTTTCACAATTCCTGACATTTAATCCTAGTAAAAACTTCCTGTCTTAGATCAGTTAGGTCACTTTTTTTAAAGAATGTGAAAGGTCTGAATAATAGTAGAAAGTGATTTATTTCAGCTTTTATTTCCTTCATCACATTCCCAGTGGGTCAGACGTTTACATACACTCAATTAGTATTTGGTAGCATTGCCTTTAAATGGTTTAACTTGGGTCAAATGTTTCGGGTAGCCTTCCACAAGCTTCCCACAATAAGTTGGGTGAAGTTTGGCCCATTTCTCACAACATGATGCTGTCACCCCCATGCTTCACGATTGGATGGTGTTCTTCGGCTTGCAAGCCTCCCCGTTTTTCCTCCAAACATAACAAATGGTCATTCTGGACAAACAGTTCTATTTTTGTTTCATCAGACCAGAGGACATTTCTCCAAAAAGTATGATCTTTGTCCCCATGTGCAGCTGCAAACCGTAGTCTGGCTTTTTTATGGCGTTTTTGGATCAGTGGCTTCTTCCTTGCTGAGCGGCCTTTCAGGTTATGTCGGTATAAGACTCATTTTACTGTGGCTATAGATACTTTTGTATCTGTTTCCTCCAGCATCTTCACAAGGTCCATTGCTGTTGTTCTGAGATTGATTAGCACTTTTCGTACCAAATTATAATCTCTAGGAGACAACGCGTCTCCTTCCTGAGCTGTATGATGGCTCCGTGGTCCCATGGTGTTTATACTTGCGTACTATTGTTTGTACAGATGAATGTGGTACCTTCAGACGTTTGGAAATTGCTCCCAAGGATGAACCAGACTTGTGGAGATCTACAATAGTTTTTCTGAGGTCTTGGCTGAATTCTTTTGATTTTCCCATGATGTCACGCAAAGAGGCACTGAGTTTGAAGGTAGGCCTTGAAATATATCCACAGGTACACCTCAAATTGACTCAACTGATGTCAATTAGCCTATCAGAAGCTTCTAAAGTCATGACATCATTTTCTGGAATTTTCCAAGCTGTTGAAAGGCACAATCAACTTAGTGTATGTAGACTTCTGACCCACTGGAATTGTGATACAGTGAAATAATCTGTCTGTAAACAATTGTTGGAAATCAAAGTAGATGCACAAAGTAGACATGCACAAAGTAGATGTCCTAACCGACTTGCCAAAACTATAGTTTGTTAACAAGAAATTTGTGGAGTGGTTGAAAAACGAGTTTTAATGACTCCAACCTAAGTGTATGTTAACTTCCGACTTCAACTGTATGTGTATCTGTTTTTCACTTGTTTAAAGATCCTGTACAGAAGGTATGTCTGGCAGTGTCTGACCTGCAGAAATCAACACACTACTGGTCCTCCCTTCTGGGGATGAAGGTGATGGAGAGAAATGAGGAGAAAAAGACTGTGCTGATGGGATTCACAGACACTCAGGTGTGTGTGTGAGAGAGAGAGAGAGACACTTGGTTCTACACCACAGGAGGTTGGTGGCACCTTAATTGGGGAGGAGGGCTTGTGGTAAAGGCTTGAGTGGAATTGGTGGAATGGTATCAAATACATCCAACAAATGGTTTCCATGTGGATGATTCCATTGCGGCCATTATTATGAGCCATCCTCCCCTCAGCAGCCTCCTGTGTTCTACACTTAGAACACGAGTGTGTGTTTGCATTAATTGATAAGATGGTGCTAATGCTAGGTGTGTTTTTCTGTATATTTGCAGTGTAAACTAGAGCTTTACAACATTGGTGGGACAGTAGATCATGGCACAGCTTTCGGGAGGATGGCTTTCTCTTGTCCACATAAGCAGGTGAAGTAATAGACCCTTTTCCAGTACACGACACACTGATGTCATGCACATATCCGCGTGTCTCTTGACGGCAGTAAGAAAGCCGTCGCCACTTGTGCCCATTCAACATCACCTAGATTTACTTTTTTATTATTCTAAACAAAATAACTTTTTTTGGCTCTCATATGCTTACAATGTTTCGATTCTAGCTTGAACAGTTGATGAAGATTATATTTGGTTGTAATCTTTGCAAAATAACTATTGGATGCAGCAGTTGTTAGCTAGAATGTTAACGATCATTGAAATAGGCTGTTGCAAAAGCTAGCCAAAGAGGCAATTTCCGAGTTTTAATTTTTTTTTTTTTAAGTATAATGCAGTGATTTGCGATGATGACACAAACCTATTAAACAGGACATTCATACGAGCCTTATAATCCAAAAGTAGTGTGAAATCACTCATAAGCAAAATGTAGATAGTATTTTTTTTTGCTGCCGTTTCTATAAGAACTCGCCCTTGTTCTGCCATCAGCTTGCTCGCATCGCCCTCATGCAGCAGTATTTGCTAACACAGAAAGAGGTCTATACAATGCTATAAATGATTTACTTGTGTAACAGTTTTGCTTCCGTCCCTCGCCTCGCCCCTACCTGGGCTCGAACCAGGGACCCTCTGCACACATTGACAACAGTCACCCTTGAAGCACCGTTACTCATCGCTCCATAAAAGCCGCAGCCCTTGCAGAGCAACAACTACTTCAAGGTCTCAGAGCGAGTGACGTCACTGATTGAAGCGATATTAGTGCACACCCTGCAAACTAGCTAGCCATTTCACACCGGTTACACATGCACACAGAAAGCAATATTGAATAATTGTTGTTTAATTATTTTTAGTTGCCAGATCTTGAAGCCCTGATGACAAAAGAAAACTATAAAATCCTTACTCCTTTGGTTAGCCTGGACACCCCTGGGAAGGCTACAGTAGAAGTGGTCATTCTGGCTGATCCAGTGAGTGCATTACCAAATGATTAACATGGGTAAAATGTATTAATTCTACATTCTGCACATAATAACGGTGGTCATATGTGGTCTAGGATGGCCATGAGATCTGCTTTGTGGGAGATGAGGCATTCAGACAACTCTCCCAGATGGACCCCAGTGGAAATGCATTGCTGGATAAGGTTGGTATTTAGAAATATTATGAAAATGAAACCATACTTTGCATTATCAATGAGTACATAGTCTTAATCTATTACCCAAATGTATTTTCAGGCTATGGCTGAAGATAAAAGTGATGAGTGGTTTGCCAAGCACAACAAGCAGAAGGCTTCAGCGTAAATGCTTAGAACATAGCTGAGCAGTCACGGGTCTACTGGACATCTCCAGCTACTGTACCTGGATGTGTTTGTGAACACTCCAATAGAGGTGTAAAGCATGGGATCTCTAGTTGCCTGTATATTTTTCCCCGTATATGGCATTACCCTTCCAGCTGCACAACGTCACTAGGTTTTACTCAACCAGAAGCATTATTTAGAGATGTTTAGGAGACTGAAAGTGTACATATATTTCATTCATACTGTGGCAGAAGCTTGATGAACATGGACAACTTTAAAATGAATCATGTTTTTGTATGCAAAGAAAACAATTGTACCTGTTCAGCTCAATGAAATGAATAAAACACTGACTTCATCAGAACAGTGAAGTGCAAGACTGCAAGTGTGTGGTAGAAAAGTCATTTCAATTTGAAGTCCTCACACTGCCAAATTGTAGGTCAAGGTTTGTAAAAGGTGCAGACGCTGCAGGTTGAAAAACCAATGAAATGACAGGGCATATGCATATCATGTGATGTTGAAGCTGTGTTGTGCTCATTGAACTGTTTCAAATGGGGAAATGAAAGTGAACTATATCAAAAGGGGGTGCCATGAACATTTTCATCAAGATGGGAGAATTGCCTAACCTTTGCTAACAACTCACTCAGTATCATCTTCTAATGATTCCATTTCTTTGGCATAAAGAGATGAATGACAATAAATAAGTGTTCGGTCCCTTATTAAACAAACTATTGAGTTGTTATGCTGCATAATAAAGAGGGAGAAGCATATGTAATCCTTTTTGAATAAACTTGTGTGCACTGATTGAAAAGGCCAGAGACATCCAGAATGGGCTCAGTGTGAGGCGTTTCGAACTCCGGGAAACAAATTGGTTGGCCATTTCCATGTTGACTTTTTGGTTCTGCTCATCGCTCCTCTGTTTACGGTTGTGGACAACAATCCTAGAATATGATGGTGCTTTCCCACTGAAAATGTAAGGAGGATGAGAACCCTCCAGACGGGATATGAACATTTGAGACCGTCAGATTTACCAGAGGTTGAAAAGGGGCTTATATTTGTTTGATAGCTACCAAATTTGCCAACATTGGTTTCAATTTATGCTTTTGCTAGCTAATACGTGGCTATTTAGCTAGCCAACGAACGTCGTAGCTAGCTAGCTACCAAATAGTGACTGACCAGTGATATCTGAGTATAGTTAGCTAGCTCGCTACTCGAAACTGTGAGCCAGTTCCAGCTTTCCATCTAACCCGCAAGCTATATCGGTTCCTTCAAACTTTTTTTTGTGTCAGCCAACGTTCGGTAACGACGTTAGCATACCAGTCTGGCCCTGCGAGCTAACCTAGCTAGTGAAGTGTAGCTATCAGATTTTCCAGACTAGACAAGACAGCGTTAGCTGGCATATGTTATTTAATAGCTATTGAATAGTGCCATGATTGCACTTCTTTAGCTAACAAGACATAACGTGACATTAAGCTTGAGGCACCTGCATGACAGGTATCTCCGGGCTCCAAAGAGGAGCTGAACTGTCTTAATTTCCCACCGCGAGGCATTGAAATCAAAATAACCAGCCCCATGACCACACATTGGGTGTGAACGAGGGGTCAACATCAGGACAAATGTCTCTCCTGCTGATCGTCATACTAGCACTTCTCCTGTTCCTGCTCCTATCTGTTCTACTCTTCAGGTAAGAAAACATGCCGTAACATGGGGGAAGAACACTTTCACACAATATTCCTGTTTAATATACCTTTCTTCTAATGCCAAAACAACTATTGCCAAATCATAAAATAATGCATCTGTCCCCTTTTCAGAAAGTATCTATGCATACCTTACAATTGGAATACCTGATTCTTTCTATCTCTGAAAAGCACTATTCATGTGACTTGAGGAATGTAGAGAACGCACTAAATGTTGTAATGGGAATGACTTGGGCAATCAGACAACTGAACTGCTGAAGCTTTGCTGCAAGAGTTGGCTAGAACAATGCCCTATCTTTGTGCACTAACACAAGTGCCAGCCTGTCCTTTGATGGAACTCAATATCTAGGTGGCTTTCAGGTTACGTAACCCTGTACCTTAGAGGCTGCTGCATTTCTATACACCTGCAATAACATCTGCTAAATGTGTATGTAACAAATATGATTTGATTTGAAAATGACATGAAAACAAATGCACACAAGTTTGTTGATGGAGAAGTGAGAGACACAGAAGATGTGTCTGTTCTAGAGGTCGACCGATTATGATTTTAACGCCGATACCGATTATTGGAGGACCAAAAAAGCCAAATACAATTTTTTTTGTTTACAATTACAACAATACTGAATTTACACTTTTAACTTAATATAAAACATCAACATCAATTTAGCCTCAAATAAATAATGAAACATGTTCAATTTGGTTTAAATAATGCAAAAACAAAGTGTTGGAGAAGAAAGTAATATGTGCCATGTAAAAAAGCCAATGTTTAAGTTCCTTGCTCAGAACATGAGAACATATGAAAGTTGGTGGTTCCTTTTAACATGAGACTTCAGAATTCCAAGGTAAGAGGTTTTAGGTTGTAGTTATTATAGTATTTATAGGACTATTTCTCTCTATACCATTTATATTTCATATACCTTTAACTATTTGATGTTCTTATAGGCACTATAGTATTGCCAGTGTAACAGTATAGCTTCCGTCCCCCTCCTCGCCCCTACCTGGGCTCGAACCAGGAACACATCGACAACAGACACACTCGAAGCATCGTTACCCATCGCTCCACAAAAGCCGCAGCCCTTGCAGCGCAAGGGGAATAACTAGTACAAATCTAAAAGCGAGTGATGTTTGAAACAGTATTAGCGCACACCCAGCTAACTAGCTAGCCATTTCACATTGGTTACACCAGCCATTAGGCTGATAGGCTAGAAGTCATAGCTGTGCTTGCGAAGAGCTGCTGGCAAAACGCACGAAAGTGCTGTTTGAATGAATGATTATGGGCCTGCTGCTGCTAATTCAGACTGCTCTATCAAATAAGACTTAATTATAACATAATAATACACAGAAATACGAGCCTTTGGTCATTAATATGATCGAATCCGGAAACTATAATTTCGAAAACAAAACGTTTATTATTTCAGTGAAATACGGAACCGTTCGGTATTTTATTTAACGGGTGGCATCCCTAAGTCTAAATATTCTTGTTACATTGCACAACCTTCAATGTATGTCATAATTACGTAAAATTCTGGCAAATTAGTTCGCAATGAGCCAGGCAGCCCAAACTGTTGCATATACCCTGACTCTGCGTGCAATGAACGCAAGAGAAATGACACAATTTCACCTGGTTAATATTGCTTGCTAAACTGGATTAGTAGTTATAACTAGTGATTATGATTGATTGTTTTTTATTAGATAAGTTTAATGCTAGCTAGCAATTTACATTGGCTTCTACTGCATTTGCATAACAGGCAGGCTATTCGTGGAGTGCAATGGTTAGAGCGTTGGACTAGTTAACTGTGCGGTTGCAAGATTGAAACCCCTGAACTGACAAGGTGAAAATCTGTCGTTCTGCCCCTGAACAAGGCACTTAACCCACAGTTCCTAGGCAGTCATTGAAAATAAGATATAATAAGACAGTCACCATAATAGGTTTCTATACAAGTATATGCTAATGATATATATGGGCCTAAGCCCCACCCACATATGGGGCGGCAGGGTAGCCTAGTGGTTAGAGCGCTAGACTGCCCTGAACAGGCAGTTAACCCACTGTTCCTAGGCCGTCATTGAAAATAAGAATTTGTTCTTAACTGACTTGCCTAGTTAAATAAAAGGTATACATTTTTTTCGGAAATTGGTGCCCAAATATACCGATTTCTGATTGTTATGAAAACTTGAAATTGGCCCTAATTAATCGGCCATTCCGATTAATCGGTTGACTTCTAGTCTGTTCAATGTATCATTTATTTATGATCGGTGACATTATCAAATCATTTGACATGTTATGTTGTTCTCTCTGGTTATTTTCAGATGGTTAATATGCAGCCTGGCGGTACGGTTCTTCCACAACACACTGAATGCTGAGCTGAAGATCAAATCAGTAGGGCTCTTTTCAGTGCATGGAATAAGTATCCAGTTTCAGCCCCAGCACACTCTGGTAGGCTTTGTTCACATTACATTTACGCAAAGCATGTGGCTTATGAAATGAAATTTAGGGATGTGCATCTTTCCGATACATATCTAGCTAGGTACATGTGCTCCGATACCATACGGGAACGATATGTTTTAGTGTGAAACGATTCAGTTTGATTAGAGAACGAATCGATGTGATTTGGTTCGATGCGTTACGATTAGATGTACTAACATTTGTTGCATACACACATTCATTTTCCATTCTAAATCAAATCTGCTGCTGATGTGTGTCGATGGTTGAGAAAAAAAAATCCTATTTAATACATTTTGCATTCAGGCTGTAACACAACAAAATATGGAATAAGTCAAGAGGTATGAATACTTTCTGAAGGCACTATATAGCACAATTTTGAATTTCACCTCCATCTGAAAATCAAATGGTTTTGACCGTTTACTGAGTGATTTTCTCTTCTCCTCGCTTTGGCCATGCAGTGCACCTCGCAAAAGTGATTGCTGTCCTTTTATGAATTTATCAACTTGATATACCCTGTATACTAGATATACCCTGTATATTTAAAAATGACCAGATACACTGATTTGTTTAAAGCAAATCTACCAAAACTATTGCTTGATGGTGAACCTGAACAACAAAAATAAAATGTATTGTAAGCCCAATTCAGCAGGCAGTTACAGTCAGTGCCGTTTAAGATGTGGGAGGATGATTCTTTTTTTAATGAGCATGGCCTTATTTCTATTACAGCATATTGGATGACTGTCATTCATATTCCATACACCCAGCTCAATGTAACATCGATAGGTTTAGGCTACTACATGATACTATAATCTTTCCCTAAACCCATCATGCGGTTTCTACAACCTAGCCTCTGAATTAATGTTTACCACGTAGGTGTACATGTCGAGAAAAAATTAAGTAATCAAGGTGACAGACATTGATTGACACATTCAATTCCACCTTGTACACTCTATCTGTAGCTGTCTTTATGCACTACAGAAGAACCAAGAAATGACACCACAGCTGTCTTTTTGGGCTTGCAAAGAGTTGCCAAGAAAAATCCATATCTCAGACTGGCCAATAAAAAGAAAATATTAAGATGGGCAAGAGAACACAGGCACTGGACAGAGGAACTCTGCCTAGAAGGCCAGCATCCCGGAGTTGCCTCTTCACTGTTGATGTTGAGACTGGTGTTTTGCGGGTACTATTTAATGAAGCTGCCAGTTGAGGACTTGTGAGGTGTCTGTTTCTCAAACTAGAGACACTAATGTACTTGTCCTCTTGCTCAGTTGTGCACCGGGGCCTCCTACTCCTCTTTCTATTCTGGTTCTATTCTGGTTGTGCTGTTCTGTAAAGGGAGTAGTACACAGCATTGTATGAGATCTTCAGTTTCTTGGCAATTTCTCGCATGGAAGAGCCTTAATTTCTCAGAACACGAATAGACTGACGAGTTTCAGAAGAAAGTGCTTTGTTTCTGGCCATTTTGAGCCTGTAATCGAACCCACAAATTCAGATGCTCCAGATACTCAACTAGTCTAAAGAAGGCCAGTTTCTATTGCTTCTTAAATCAGAACAATAGTTTTCAGCTTTGCTAACATGATGGCAAAAGGGTTTTCTATTGATCAATTAGCATTTTTTAAATGATAAACTTGGATTAGCTAATACAACGTGCCATTGGAACACAGGAGTGATGGTTGCTGATAATGGGCCTCTGTACGCCTATGTAGATATTCCATTAAAAAAATCTGCCGTTTCCAGCTACAATAGTCATTTACAAGATTAACGATGTCTACACTATTTCTGATCAATTTGATGTTATTTTAACGGACAAAAAATGTGCTTTTGTTTCAAAAACAAGGACATTTCTAAGTGACCCCAAATTTTTGAATGGTAATGTATGTTTTCTGACTGCTGCAAGATGAATTGCCTCTGAGGACATTTAACTTCCTCTGGAAGTTGTCATAATTACTGTGTAAGTCTATGGAAGGGGGTGAGAACCATGAGCCTCATAGGTTTTGTATTGAAGTCAATGTACCTAGAGGAGGACAGAAACTAGCTCTGGCTAAACCATGGTGCTACTCTCCAGATTGCTGTTGAGGATACTGTAGATGTTCATTGCAGAATAGTTTTAATAAATTATTTATACACTTCAACAGTGCATAGACGACAATATGTTGTCACTCAACTAATAAAGTCTATCATTTTAGCATTTGAATGCTGAAGGTAATGAAGGTGCCACGCACATGCGTAATATCAGGAGTTTGTGTTTATGCAGGACATCTCGCACTCACCTAACGTCAACCAATCATGTCAATGCGGAGCTAAACGGAGGTCTTCCGAGTTGTTTCACATTTTGAGGGGCGAATGGCGATGTGGTACGGAGCCAAATTTGGCCTCTGCATGCATCTGGAGTCGCCGAAATTTGCGTTACACAATCCATACCGCGCTTCCAACCACATTTTCGGACTAAGCGTAAATTGGCTTTAACGCAGACCTCTTTTCACACTCGTTTGCGGCAGAATTTAGTGACAAAGTCACTGAAAAGTACCTGCATTTTTCGCTAGCCTGTACCAATAAATAATAGCGATAAAGTCACTAAATTGGCAACATTGCGCCTACCTCCGTTGGTCACTACGTGAAGCTGGGCACAGTTCGCACTTTGACAAGGATACTGATATTTCCTGGGGTTGTTCGGCAGGCAAAATGACTTGCAGATCAATGACTCAACACGGTTACATGCAGTTCGACACTTAAGGAGAGGAAGCATCAGTTGTCACAAAATATGAGAGGTATTTTCCGAAGGTGGGAGAAAAAAAATATGAGCAAAACATTTTTGTGATCCTGCGATTTGTGACGTTTGAATGCTATACATTTGGATCGGTTTGGGGTCCACATACTAATGCACTTGCTTCTTAAACATTTGAATCCGGGACCGATGCGAATCGTTACATCCCTAGAAATCCTGTTTCTATGTCTTCATTGGGAAGGGTATTTATTTGTGTGTTGTCACACATTGTAGAATATACAACCTTTTTCAACTCGTGTAAGACTACAATTCAGTTGTAAACCAGGTGCATTTCTCCTTGTTTTTATTGCAGGAAATAGACAGGATATGGATTTCAAGCAAACTTTTAAACCAGAACCTGCCGTGAGTTTTTTAAAGACATGTTTATACAATCTTATACCCTCGTATCTTAATTGCATATCTCTCAGCTTTCTTGGCCTTTGAGGAAAAGGACCTGTGAATAATTTAACAATACAAGGTTGTGAACTATTTTTTTTCTCTCTCTCAGGAGGTGCCTGGCTTTGTGTGTGGGCGAGTCCAGAGTGAGAGTGGACTTGCAGCAGCCTCTAAGACCTCGGGCGCCTAAGAGCCGTGATGGAGGAGAGTCAGGGAAGGTTCCCCTTAGCCCTGCAGCCCTGCGGTTCCTCTCCCAGGTAGGGACAAACACACAACTGTTTATATATGAATTTTACTCATTAAATGATTCATGAAAAACAGTGCTCTCAGCTGCTGTCTTTCTGCTCTCAGCTGCTGTCTTTCCATATTGACTCCATCAATGTGATGGTGCTAAACCTAGCCCTGTCAGAGTCTTTATGGTACATGACCACCTCAAGTATCGACTTACTGCTCGACCACCAGGGCAAAAGGTATTAAACCTCTACACACTAACTTCATCTAAACAGATCAGTCTTTTAGTTTAGCCTGACTATTTACATTTTCATATTCTTCATAACAATTTCTCAAACTTTCATAACAGGTTGGCCTGGGACTTTTCTGTTGGACAGCTAAGCAGTAAAGTGCTTAAAAGCAGTCGATTGGTATGTGGGGTTTCTTCCCATGTAAACATAATTTTTTTTTAAGTGGATCTATTTTAAAGAAGTGTTACTTCACAGAATGTATTTCACTGCATTGTCCCAACTCACTGCTCAGCAGGATACATGTCTGGCAGAGGTGTCCCTGAGCCTGGTGCTGTCTGGGGATGTCAGCCTGCCAGAGCTGCGTCCAGGCCGACTGGCCCTGTGTGTGAGAACACTGCTTGCCGAGCTGCACGAGGGCCTGTTCCTCAGCCAGCTGCTGCTTCCACCTCCTCCTCTGGAGAGCCCTCTTACTGCAGACGGTGAGAAAGTGCAAAGGGTTGTGTCCCAATGGCACCCTATTTCCTACATAGTCCACTACTTTAGGGAAAAGTGTATCATGAGACGCAGATGTGATGTTATTGTATTGCTGTTGTAAGGTGATTTTGAGAACCATTCGGCAATGCATTATTCACAACCATTTCTCTGTTGTCATTTTCTTCTAGAATGTGAAAAGGACGAGTATATCCAGACTGAAGCAGTGGAGCAGTTTCATCAGCTGGTGCCCCAGAAGGTCAACATGGAGTTTGAGAATACTAGTATAACCCTGTCCATGCACAGCCAGAAAAGGTGAGTCATAGGGAACAGAGTTGGTATGAATCATGTGTTTTTGTTATTTAAAAAAAAAAAGGCACAATGTCATTTTCTTTTTCCTCTGACTGTATATCTGAATCATCCAGACACTTGAACTGGACCCTAAAGTCTCTGAAGGTGGGATACGGACGTGAGGACGAGCAGCTGCCCCTCAGGAGCTTCACCCCTGAGATGAGCTTCCCTCAGAGCAGCCTGGAGCTACTTCTGGAGGGTGAGTGGAGAGCTGGGCACTGGGCACCAGAAAGATGTGCATCACAAACGACAATCTATTCCCCAGGGAATAGGGAATAGGTTGCCGTTTGGGATGTAGCCATAGAGAAGGGAAAGAGAGGGTCTGGGAGGGTGGAAAATAACCATTCTTTGTTTGTGTGTCAACAGATGGGCTTCTCCTCTCCCAGAGCAGACAGAGAATCCTTTGCCTTAACACCCTCAGGACTGTCCTGCAGGTGAGTGGTGTGCTTCGGATTTGATTGATACGGTTACTAGTTATCATAGTTGCACCGCATTATCAAAGCTCTTTGTAAATATGCTTAACATTTGACCTCTTGTAAGAAATCCGTTTGATCTGAAGTCTCTTGCTCATCTCTCCCACTCATGTCCCCAGGTGACATCAGTGGACATTTCAGGGTCAGTCACAGTCAACACCTGCATCATCCACTACCGTCACCAGGAGTTCTCCCATTGGCTAGACCTGTTTCCATGGAAACAGCTTATTCATAGGAAAGAAGCTCATAGAAAGAGGTATGAGCATTTTCAACTGACAAACCAGACTGGAGAATGTCAAGCACACCAGTTCATTGCTTCAAACGGAT
Source organism: Oncorhynchus keta (assembly GCF_023373465.1). Taxonomy (NCBI): domain Eukaryota; kingdom Metazoa; phylum Chordata; class Actinopteri; order Salmoniformes; family Salmonidae; genus Oncorhynchus; species Oncorhynchus keta. The sequence continues at coordinate 28,805,906 of NC_068421.1, forward strand.
GTAAAGACAATATCCAACATATATTACTAACCTGGCCAGAAAGCATGACTTCTTTTGATTTTGAGCCCACCTGAAATCAACTAACACTCCTCTCCTGTCTTCATCTTGATGTTTCTGTTGTGTCTGGTGGTGTATTGTGGTGTGTAGTCCAGTGGAGTATTTGCATACCCTCCCGTCCTACAGGAACTTCCCCCACCTGGACGCCCCAGTGATGATCAGCTCCTCTGTGTCCAATGTCAATGTTTCTGTCCAGCTGGGAGACACTCCTCCCTTCGCCCTGGGCTTCATCTCAGTCAGCTCAGGTACAGCACCACACACATACTCACACAGGCCATGGTCAAAATATACTCCCATTGCATTAAAGGTCAAGCATGTTGTTGTGGGAACACAAAGTTTAGTCTTGCCTGGAGAGGAATGACAGGAATGCTAATGGAGAGCAGTGGGTGTTTTTCTTCAGTTCATTCTGCGTTCAACATTGCAGCGCTTTCAAGAGATTAATCATGGTACTTGCCGTGCTGTTGAATCAACCTTTTCCAAACATACGGCCCTGATAGATTAGATAAGTCATCAGAAGTGTTTTTGTAAGGCAGTCAGCTTTTGTCAGTCTGTAACACATTAACAACAATTACTTTATCCCTGAAAATATGGGAATTAAATGCAATATCCTTTTACACCACGGGAATCATCACACACATAGTGAGTTGAGTTAAAATTCAACCCCAAAATATAATAATGTGATTTGTGATATTCAGTAGATCTGAATATGTCATGTATAATGTAGAGATGCAGCACCTCCTGGACATCAGCACAAACGCAGAGAGCCTCAAGTTCCAGAATGTTCACCGCCGCCTCGCTCTGTCCCTGGACCACTTCTGGTGGAGGGTAGGCCAGGGGTCCCACATCCAGCAGGCCCCCCACCCCCCTGGCAAACATGTGTGGGGGGAAGCCCTCATCCTGGACTCCCTTACACTGCAGGTAACGCAGGCATATAACAAGGTAGGCATTACCTATTTAGGGTTACTCACTACTACTCCCTGTGGTTTTTCCTCAGTTCCAATGTTGTGATGAAGAAAATCAAAATCAGGCTACAGGAAATCCTACTTTTCTGAAATTACACTCTATTCATAGATCATTGAAATTGACCTACCTCTAAGCTAATAACATACTTTTCCGAATTTACTGTGTTGACCTGATGATCACAGCCCTGATTAGTATTTGACCAATATTACATTATTTATATTTGCTGTCTCTGTCCCCCCAGGGGAGCTTCAACAAGCCCCAGAGTGAGTCCAGTAGTCATTCTGAGAGTGTGAGTGTGGAGTCCAATCTGAAGGGCCTACAGCTGGAGGTGTCCGAGACCTGTGCCTTGTGCCTGTCCCGCCTATTGGCCCTCTGTAACCTGGCCAATGGCAGGAAGCTGGAGGCCTCAGAGCAGCCAGATGTGGTGCCTGTTCCTGCCCTTATTGATGGGACAACCTCCCCCAGTCAGGGCGCCTTCTATTTTAAGATTGAGTGTAACCTGGAGGATGTCAATGTGTTCACACTCTCTAATGTAGCAGGTAAGTTAAAAGTGTTATTTAGGGATGCGTCCCAAAGGCACCCTATCCTCTATATTATTGCCCCTGGTCATAATTAGTGCACTATATAGGGTGCCATTTTGGATGGACCCTTAATCTCCATCTCCAGCTTGGCCTACATTCTGTATGGTAATTGGCTCCTGTTTTGTGTTAGGAGCTGTGTCTTTGCGGGTGGACAAAGTGAAGGCCCAAGGCTCGGCGGAAAGCTCCACATTGTCTGTCCAGGGTGTACGTCTATGTGTAGTGAAGGCTCTCACAGAGACCATGGAGCCCTGCTGTCCCTCAGCCCAAACCCCCAACCCTGTCCTTAGCCTCTCCACCCTGGTCATCTGCTACCACGTCGCCACCGGGAACGTGGAGGTAGCTTACAGTTACACTTCCTACCGTCAGTCCATCAGGCCTATTCCTTCTTCCCAATTGACTGTGTTATTCATATAAGTTCACATGCCTTGTCCTCTTCCCTTGTGCAGGTCCAGTGTGAAGAGGAGCTGGCAGTGCAGTGGACGCCATCAGACCACATGTTTTTATATCACCACGTGACAGAGAGCCAGGGTTGCTGGCATACTCTGTGTGATTCTCTAGGCCTGACAGAGAGAAGAAATGACGAGAGTTTAGCAGATCTTCCAGAGAGTGGATCTACTAAGACTTCTCCAGCCCACAGTACGGTCAAGGACCTGTCTGTGCGTGTAGAACTGGGCAGAACCCGCTTCACAGCCCAGGTGACAGAGCACAACTACCTCCTGCTGCACACAGACGCCCTGTCCCTCTCCACTCACTCCGGCTCCATGAACGTCCGCTCTCCACACATGTTTCTCAACTTCGACGGCAACGACATATTCTCGTTCAAGGGCCTGGAGGTCCAGACATACCCTGATCAGGCCTTGGACCAACGCCACCTCTTTCCCTTCCTCTCCACCCGACACAACCGTGCCTGGGTGGTCACCTGCCCCTGCCTGGCTGTGGAGTTCCCCTACCAGTACAACTTCTCCAACACCTTTGACAAGTTCATCAGCGTTCAGAAGTGGCTCAAGTCCTTGCACAGCAGCCCTGGTCAGACCCCAGGCCCCCAGCGCCTGCCCCCAGACCTGGTCTTCAAGATCAGCCAGTTCTCTTTCGTCTTCCTGGATGACGTTTTCGAGATCAAGCTGAGGGACAACTACGAGCTGATGAAGGATGAGAGCAAGGAGAGCTCCAAGAGGCTCCAGCTGCTGGACAAGAAGGTGGCTGACCTACGGAAGCAGCACGGAGAACTGCTGCCTGCCAGGAAGATAGAAGAGCTGTATACGTCGCTAGAGCGCAAACACATAGAGATCTACATCCAGCGCTCCCGTCGCCTCTACTCCAACACGCCCATGAGGAAGTCTCTGCTGACCTGGACGGTGTCCGACTTGGAGCTGGTGTCCCTGGCCGACCAGTCCTTCCATGGGCCGGAGCGCGTCCGCGAGCATCTGAGAGACATCGACGGAGTCAGCCCCTTCCCCAGAGACGGGCTCCCCCTGGTGGTCCAGTGGTGCCGGGCAGTCACGTTCAACCTCACTGCATTCCTAGGTGAGTGATGGGTGTGGGTCCCAAATGGCACTATATTGCTTTTTATAGTGCACTACATTTGACCATTGCTCCATACGTTAATTATTAATATTGATACTATTTTTGTATATACACACACTATCGTTCAAAAGTTTGGGGTCACTTAGAAATGTCCTTGTTTTTGAAAGAATAGCACCTTTCTTTGTCCATTTAAAATAGCATCAAATTGATCAGAAATACAGTGTAGACATTGTTAATGTTGTAAATTACTATTGTAGCTGGAAATGGGTGATTTAAAAAAATATATATATATATAAAACATTAATTTATGGATAATCTACAGAGGCCCATTATCAGCATCCATCACTCCTGTGTTCCAATGGCACATTGTGTTAGCTAATCCAATTTTATCATTTTAAAAAGGCTAATTGATCATTAGAAAACACTTTTGCAAATATGTTAGCACAGCTGAAAACTGTTGTTCTGATTAAAGAATAAAACTGGCCTTCTTTAGACTAGTTGAGTATCTGGAGCATCAGCATTTGAGGGTTCGATTACAGGCTCAAAATGGCCAGAAGCAAATAACTTTCGTCTGAAACTCATCAGTCTATTCTTGTTCTGAGAAATGAAGGCTATTCCATGCTCATAATGGCCAATAATCTGAAGATCTCGTACAACGCTGTGTACTACTCCCTTCACAGAACAGCGCAAACTGGCTCTAACCAGAATAGAAAGAGGAGTGGGAGGCCCTGGTGCACAACTGAGCAAACGGACAAGTACATTAGTGTCTAGTTTGAAACAGCCCCCTCACAAGTCCTCAGCTGGCAGCTTCAATAAATAGTACCCGCAAAACACCGGTCTCAACGTCAACAGTGAAGAGGTGATACATATATCATTTTTTATTATTTCTCTCCCTGTGACAGTGAGAATCCGGGACTATCCTCGTTACTTGTTTGAGATCCGGGACTGGGAGCTGTCAGGCCGCTTGATCGGGACAGAGCAGGACGGGCAGGGCCGGGCTCGCCGATGGCAGACTGTGCCACTTGGCCAGCCATGGGGCGACATAACCGTCCACAGGAACATGCCACCACTCAAGTTCTACTGCGATTTTAAATGTAAGTAAAGTGTTTCAATGAAGCACAATCCTCATTTTTTTTGTGATGATTTGTATTTATTTTCAACAATAGGCAATAGACACATAGCGGACGATCACGTAACTTTGTATGAATTTGTTTGATGTAGTGTCATCTAATTTCTAAACATATACTGGCAGTTGTGCAAATTCAACTCTTAACTATTATTTCCCCATCTCCTCTTCTCTCCATGCAGCCAATATATCCTTGTACACTATAGTGTGGGGGCCTTGCTGGGACCCAGCTTGGACCCTGATTGGCCAGGTGGTTGATCTGCTGACCAAACCCACGGTTGACCCCTCCCCTCCTCTGGCCTGGTGGGACAAGAGTCGTCTGCTGGTACATGGACGCTGGATCATGGACATAGAACAGGCCAACCTCCATCAACTGGCCACGGAGGTTAAAACACGGAGTCTGAGCAACACTTCTTAGCCACTTACTGCCTCTGAAAAATGTGTTGGCCGGAGAATTAGGATTATCTGCAATTGTTTGATATAATTTTGGTATTTTGTAGGACCCCTATAACACTACAGAGAACATGCACTGGGAATGGAACAAAGTCAACTACGAGTGGACTCCTGGGCAGTTTGTCTTCAAAGGTGACATGGATGTCAACGTCAGGACAGCCTCCAAGTAGGTGGCAGACTGAAATCTGGCTTTCAAATATCAGAAATTCTGCAACCGGCTTCACCTGTGAAACGTTTAGATTTTCATGTTTCATGAAATTGTTCATAATTTGATTTAAAAAAATATATATATATATATATATAATATATATTTTTTTTCTTGTTCTCAGGTATGATGACATCTGTTTCCTTCACCTGCCAAATCTGTGCATGACCCTTGACCTCCAGTGGCTTTGCCATGGCAACCCCCATGACCATCACGCTGTAATGCTCTGCTGTGCAGAGAATGTAGCTGATGTGACATCAGGACAACCTCACGACTCCTTCAGAGCCTTCCGCTCAGAGAACCTCAACCTCTCCATCACCATGGACCTCAACCAACACTGTGGCACCGGTGAGGCGGTTGAGCAGTTACCTTGTGATAGCTGTGTGGCTTGGCTTTTTTCCAGGTTCACTGAGGAATTTCCCAAATAGCACCCTATTCCCTATATAATGCACTAATTATGATCAGTGCCCATAGTTTCCGTGAGTCAGGCTCTGTCAAGTAAGTCATTTAGGTAATAGGGTGTCATTTGGGATACTGTGAACGCTTGTCAAATCAAGTCTCTGTATTTAGCTTGCATGCGATAATGTTTTGTTTTCATCTTTAAATCATTAGCTCTAATGTTGACTGTCTATTTATTGAAGGCATTTGTTTCTCTCTCTCAGAGCCATGCCAGCCCAGAATCCTCCTGTACAGCAGTACCCTGCGCTGGATGCAGAACTTCTGGGCCACCTGGACCAGCGTTTCCAGACCCATCTGCAGAGGCAAGCTCTTCCACAGCCTCAGACCCATCCGAAAGAAGCTGGGCCAGCACTACAAACAGATGTCCTATACAGCAGCCTTTCCTCAACTACAAGTGAGTAAATCACCAACACTATGTAACGAGTCCCAAACGGCTCCCTATTCCCTTTATAGTGCAATGCTTTTTACCAGTAGTAGTGCACTATTTTGGGAATAGGGTGCTATTTGGGACCCATACACTCACTGTTCAGCCTACATCCAAAGAACAAAGCAGACAAGTCTTTGTCAATATAGGATAAAATTGACATTTTTAAAGACCTTCTTATATGTTCTATTTTTACTGATTCCATGTTTTCAGAGTGCGCTGTCCGTTGCATGGTCTTGTTACCTCCAATGAGCGCTAACATTTAAGATTTGACTTTGTCTCCTCCCCAGGTGCATTACTGGGCCTCCTTCGCTCAGCAGAGGGGAATCCAGGTGGAATGCAGCAAAGGCCACGTCTTCACCAGAGGGGCTCAGAGACTCATCCCACAGGGTAAGAAGAGAGGGCACAACACGGGCATAGAAATGCCACAAGCTATTTACATACTCAAGCAATGGTCTAATTGGTTTTTATTTTAATGTTTGCTTCTCAAATGACACCCTATTCCCATATACTGTAGTGCACTATATGTGGAATTGGGTATAATTTGAGACTGAGTTGTTGAGCAGCCTGTCTATTGGTCTAACTCAATTGTATGTGTGTGTGTGTGTTGTCTGTCTGTTCTCTCAGCGGGCACGGTGATGAGGAGGCTGATCTCTGAGTGGAACGTGACCCAGATGGTGTCAGAGCTGTCCCTGATGACGGTGCACCTCATGGCCTCCACCTGGGACGAGACGGCTGACCACCAGATCAACGCCCAGGTGAAGAAAACCCACCTGCTCGGCCTGTCCTCCCTCAGTTACCAGCGCCAGAGCAACCGTATGGAGGAGGTAAGACGATGGGGAGCAGTAGCGGATTTAAGTATAGGCGGCATCTTGCCGGGGGTGTCACAGCAACAACAAAAAACACATTTGGAATGGTGACATTTGCGCAATCGGTTTTCTATCGCTCTTTTGCACGTCACGTCAATGAAGTCATGTCACCGTGTGGAACTGTGGGTCAATTATCCTTGTTGGAGTGGGCGCCCTGATTCTAGTTTGTGAGCTAGGCAGGCTACTGCCTGGGAAGGTCTCCAATTCAGAAGTACGATATGGGGAGGGGGGGTAGGTTGACCTCAGGTCTCCCCGCTGGATGCCCGAGGTAGGTGGAACGGGGAATCTTATCAAATAGCGCACCTCTAACTTTGTACAATTAGTAATGCAATTAGTTGAGCAATTTAGTGTGTTTCTCTTGTTTGAAGTGCAATAGTGTAATAATCATGTTCTCTTTAAGTGTGTTCTATTTGTGCAATTTGTTTTATTTGTGTCTTTTGTTAGTAATAGGGTAATGGTGTAATTTTGATTCTCTTTTTTTATTTGTGTTTATATACTACAATTTTTTTCTATTTGTCTTAGTTACTTTTGGATATTTATGAGTCTTATTTTGGTATATATTTATATAGTTTTAAATGTTATGGGGGGGTTCGTCCAGGAAGCCACACAAGCTCGAACCGCAACTGATGGGGAGGGCATGGTAGACACCCCAAAGTTGATTGCACAGGCTGTGTCTCCATTTGCACCCTATTCCCTATGTCATTGATTACTTTTGACCAGGACCAATGGGGCGCAAGTTGGGACGCACACAGTAGCTTCTTAACCATTGTAGTCAGGTTTAAATTAATTATATTTGTTCTGGCTCTGTGTTTCAACCCTTCATTTGTAGTTCTCCAGTCAAAAGGTGAAGCAAGATCTCTTGTAAAAACCTGAAGTGTAATGATGGTGTTTCTCATTGTGACAGGAGGGGAACCCAAAAGATGAGGCAAATGCCCCCTACACCCACAAGCTGTGCCTGGTTGACCTGCGAGCCTCCTGGACCACCACTAACAGGAACATAGCGTTCGGTCTGTACGACGGCTACAAGAAGGCAGCCGTTCTCAAGAGGAACCTCTCCACAGAGGCTCTGAAGGGCCTGAGGATAGACACTACACTGCAAGCTGCCAAGAAGCTCAAGCGCTCTTTGTCCAACTACTCCGGCGGCCCCAGCACGGCCCCCTCCACCCCAACCATGCCCAGCACCAGCCGCCCTGAGAAGAGCCAGCACGAAGGTAGGAGAAGTGCAGCCTAGGTTGATGGTATTTTATGGTATTTTCTTTTTAAATATAAATTTTGAAGGTATTTTCAGATTGTGTTGAACAGATAGTGATCGAGGATGACAGTGGGGAAAGAAAGAGGGATGATGTGTCAAAGGCCACTAGGCCGGTTTCCAACCCATGTCAACACTGTAGATACACTATACAGTATATACAAAAGTATGTGGACACCCCTTCAAATTATTGGATTTGGCGATTTCAGTCACACACGTTGCTGACAGGTGTATAAAATTGAGCACACCGCCATGCAATCTCCATAGACAAACATTGGCAATAGATTGCCATTACTGAGAGCTTGGCGACTTTCAACGTGGCACCGTCATAGGATGCCATCTTTCCAATAAGTCAGTTCGTCAGATTTCTGTCCTGCTTGAGCTGCCCCAGTCAACTGTAAGTTCTGTTATTGTGAAGTGGAAAGGTCTAGAAGCAACAAAAGCCGAAGATCACCATGCACAATGACAAGCGTTGGCTGGAGTGGTGTAATGCTTGCCGCCATTGGACTGGAGCAGTGGAAAGGCTTTCTCTGGAGTGCTGAATTACGCTTCACCATCTAGCAGTCCAATGGTCGAATCTGGGATTGGCGGATGCTAGGTGAAAGCTACCTGCCCCAATGCATAGTGCCAACTGTAAAGTTTGGTGGAGGAGAAATAATGGTCTGGTGCTGTTTTTCATGGTTCTGGCTAGGCCCCTTAGTTCCAGTGAAGGGAAATATTAACGCTATAGAATAGAATGCCATTCTAAACGATTCTGTGGCAACTGTTTAGGGAAGGCCCTTTTTCTGTTTCACCCGTGCACAAAGCGAAGTCCATACAGAAATGGTACATTCAGATTGTTGTGGGAAGAATATGGCTGGCCTGTACAGAGCTCTGACCTCAACCCCAACGAGATGGGATGAATTGGAACGCCGACTGCGAGGTAGGCCTAATCGCGCAACGTCACTAATGCTCTTGTGGCTGAATGGAAACAAGTCCCAGCAGCTATGTTTCAATCTAGTGGAAAGCCTTCCCAGAAGAGTGGAGGCTGTTATAGCAACAAAGGGGAGACCAACTCCATATTAATGCCCATGATTTCGGAATGAGACATTCGACGAGCAGGTGTCCACATACTTTTGTTCGTGTAGTGTATGTATGTTAGAGGCTGCAGTATTACTGCTAGGCCAGCCAGGCCACATAAAGCGTCTTTGAATAGAATTTACTGACTGTTTCTTCAACTCTTCCTTCCTCTTCACTCTGCAGGGACGTCCATGCTGCAGAAGCTGATTGAGGAGACTGATAAGTTTGTGGTGTTCTCAGAGGAGGACTCTGGTGTGAGTGATCAACTGTGTGGCATCGCTGCCTGCCAGACAGACGACGTCTACAACCGCAACTGGTTCATCGAGCTGGTCAACTGTCAGGTACAACTGACAACTAGTCTGGGAGTTTAGGTTCATGGCAAATCATATTTGGATTGTAAAGCCCAGTGGGCCAATCACACTTTTATTTGCCCCCAAATGTAACAATGTTTGCGAACAGGACCCAAAGTTATAATCCTGCTCTGCTGTCTGTCTGTAGATGATGCTGCGTGGCACAGAGACAGCTGGCTGCGTGCTGGTGTCTGCTGCCAAGGCTCAGCTGCTGCAGTGTGAGCACCACCCGGCCTGGTACAGCGACACCCTCAAGCAGAAGACCACCTGGACATGTCTGCTTGACGGCATGCAGTACTTTGCCACCATGGAACCCAACCCCTCAGAGCAGGAGGACTGGCAGTTGTGGCTTGAGGTGGGCCAGTGAAAACATTATTAACAGGCTCTTAAAGATGCACTATCCAGAAATCACTCCGCCATTTCCTGGTTGCTAAAATTCAAATAGTTTCTAATTTCAGTTTGTGATAAAGCAAGTATAGTGTAGAGAATCATAGATCCCAGCAGTGTAGATGGTACAATCTTTTCCATAATCAAAAATATTGTATTTTCAGCTGTTTGAAGCTGGTGTACAAAACAACAAAAGGAAAAGACGCAAAAATGGAGCTTAAGAAAAGGGAAGCATAGAAATGGCGCGCATAGAACAGATCTACCGCTTCTTAGACTTTCTTTCAATGAGTGACAGATCAAAAACGCTCACTTTTCCATGTGTATTTGGTCAGGTCACCCAAAAGCTTTAACAAGAACAACCATAAATGATCATCTGTAGCGTTGAATGATGATGTGTTGTGTATGGTTTACATTCGGGCTCAAGTCCAAGTTGCACAACAGAGTATTTTTATAGTAGAGAGCATATTTGTATCTTTCAGATTCAGGGTGCTGTTACAGTTTTGACCATGTGTCTTTGCCTTGGTTGTGCATGGTGCGTCTGCAGGTGAAAAACATTGAGGAGCACAGGCAGCGTCACCTGGACTCAGTGCTGGAGTTGATGGAGAGTGGCCAGGCTGTTGGAGGCATGGTCAGCACCACAACAGGTACTGCTGCTCTTCGCACATACTCTACTTCATGAAATGTTTAAACCCTGGCCCTTCAAAGCTGAAAATCTCATCTTGATGTGAATCTTTCCTTAAAGTGAAATTCCATATTTAATAATATATGTATATTATTATCTCCAGCACCATGCCAGTGTCTACATAGAGTGCATTCGGAAAGTATTCAGACCCCTTGATTTTGTGGTCCACATTTTGTTACGTTACAGCCTTATTCTAAAATAAAAATATCTCAATCTACACACAATACCCCATAATGACAGAAAAGTTTTTTTTTATTTTAATTTTAATTATTGTGCAAATGTGTATATATATTTTAAAAAATTTAAACATACCTTTTAACATAACTATACATACCCTTTGCTATAAGACTCAAAATTGAGCTCATGTGCATCCTGTTTCCATTGATCATCCTTGTGATGTTTCTACAACTTGATTGGAGTCCACCTGTGGTAAATTCAATTGTTTCGGGGCACAGATCTGGGGAAGGGTACCAAAAAATGTCTGTAGCATTGAAGGTCCCCCAGAACACAGTGGCCTCCATCATTCTTAAACGGAAGAAGTTTGGAACCACCAAGACTCTTCCTAGAGCTGGCCGCCCGGCCAAACTGAGCAATCAGGGGAGAAGGGCCTTGGTCAGGCAAGTGACAGTCACTTTGACAGAGCTCCAGAGTTCCTCTGTGGAGATGGGAGAACCTTCCAGAAGAACAGCTATCTCTGCAGTACTCCACTAATTAGGCCTTTATGGTAGAGTGGCCTGACAGAAGCCATTCCTCAGTAAAAGGCACATGGTAGCCCACTTGGAGTTTGCCAAAAGGTACTTAAAGGACTCTCAAACCATGAGAAACACGATTCTGGTCTAATGAAACCAAGATTGAACTCATTGGCCTGAATGCCAAGCATCACGTCTGGTAGAAACCTGGTACCATCCCTATGGTGAAGCATGGGGGTGGCAGCATCATGCTGTGGGTGATGTTTTTCAGCGGCAGGAACATCTCTGGAGAGACCTGAAAATAGCTGTGAAGCAACGCTCCCCATGCAACTTGACAGAGCTTGAGAAGAATGGGAGAAACTCCCCATATACACATGTGCCAAGCTTGTAGCGTCATACCTAAGAAGACTTGAGGCTGTAATCACTGCCAAAGGTTCTTCAACAAAGTACTGAGTAAAGGGTCTGAAGACTTATGTAAATGTGATATTTCAAATTTGTATTTTTTTATAAAGTTGCTAACATTTCTAAAAACTTGTTTTTGCTTTGGTATTGTGTGTAGATTGATGAGGGGAAAAATCTATTTAATCCATTTTAGAACAAGGCTGTAACATAACAAAATGTGGAAAAAGTCACGGGGTTTAAATACTTTCCGAATGCACTGTAAACTGAAATCTGTAAACTGAAAGTGTTTATGTTCTGTAGTTAACATCGTGGCACTTAAGACTTTTAAGTGGTATATTTACCCTTTAACTTATGTGTCAAGGTAAATGTAACACTTCCTCTCTGTTCTCCTTTGAATCCAGACTGGAACCAGCCGGCCCAGGTGAATGACAATCAGCAGGTCCAGCGTATCATCTCTCGTTGCAGCTGTCGCATGTACTACATCGGCTACAGCCACGACATCGACCCTGAGCTGGCCACGCAGATCAAACCTCCAGAGATACGCCGCAACGAGAAGGAAGACCTGCTGAAAAAACAAGCTGGTAAGGCGCCCCATAGAGCTCATATATGCACTATTTTATACAACATTTGATACAATATTTCACCATTTTTTTAATCAGTTTCTAGAATTAACTTTTTCCTGAATGAAATCCTGTTTTTTGGATGCCAAAGTCCATTATGTTCTATTTAAATCTGTGAGGCAGCCGACATCTTCAAATACAGTGTCAGAACATGCTGACAATGTTGCTGTAGTGTTATTCAGTGTAAAGGCTTGAGCCCTTCGACTTGGTGTCTTTCCCCCCACTTCACTATCAGGGGCTGTGGACACCTTCACCCTCATTCACCATGACCTGGAGATCTCCACCAACCCTGTGCAGTATGCTATGATCCTGGACATCGTCAACAACCTACTGCTGCACGTTGAGCCCAAACGCAAGGTAACGAGATGCCTCAACATCTGACTAGGCAGTGTTTTGTCCTATAGCATATGCAACTGTATACGGGGCAATTACTAACTTCTACTTAAGTCGAATTTTCACTTAGTCATGTATTGAGGTCATTGGGAGACTAAGTGAAAATTGTACTTGAGTGGAAGTTCGGATTCACCCCTACTGTATGATAGCTGAGGTCTCTGCACTGTCCCTTATGCATCCCAAATGGCATGATATTCCCTATGTAGTGCATTACTTTTTACCAGGGTTCTAAATAGGCAAAAGAGGGAATAGCGCCATTTGGGATGCCTCGTGTCCTACCCTCTGACCATGTTGTGTGTGGGCTCTGTCCTCAGGAGCACAGTGAGAAGAAGCAGCGTGTGCGTTTCCAGCTGGAGATCTCCAGTAACCCAGAGGAGCAGCGTAGCAGCATTCTACACCTGCAGGAGGCCGTAAGGCAGCACGTGGCCCAGATCAGACGCCTGGAGAAACAGATCTACTCCAATATCAGGGTGAGCCATTGGACGGACTGACTCACACTCTTCTCATAAGCGAGGCAATGGCTGATTTCAGCACTGTTACTTGTGAGGTGAAAACCAAAGGTGAAGGTAATTCCTAGTTTACTTCATCCAATGATAATCTAGAGAGGGATTAAAACACATCCCTGAGTTACGAACCCCAAAGCACTGAAATATCTACTTGAGTATATTTGACCTGTGTGGTGTGACCCCTCCAGGCCCAGCCTGAGGATCTGAGAGGAGATGAGCTGTCAGAGATCAACGTGAGGCTTCAGAACCAGCTCAATCAGGAGAAGACTGACATGCAGATGAAGAGTGAGGAGCTCAACATCCTCATCAGGTCAGCCCAACACCGCCACAGACACACCATTCAATGCCAAGTCAAACTACCGAGCACTTTCACCACACCATCTTTTCAATGCCTAGGAAAACTACTCGGCCAGCCATGGGAAGTTCTGAGATACTTCCTAAGAATACTGACTCCTCTCCTGTGTTCTTCCCTGCATGTCACTCTCTGCTCCCAGATGTTTTAAAGACTTCCAGCTGCAGAGGACCAATAAGCTGGAGCTGCGTAAGCCGCCGGAGGACGTGAGTGTGGTTCGCAGGACAGAGATCTGCTTTGCCCAGGCCCGCTGGTGTCTCACTGAGGAGGATGGACAGCTGGGCATCGCTGAGCTGGAGCTGCAGAGGTTCATGTACAGCAAGGTGAGCAGGGGGCAGGGAGGACACTGCTGCTCTGTCCTAACAAGGAGATGACCATAACTATTTTGATACTGTGCTTTGGCTAGAGAGCTGGGCCCATATTCACAAAAAGTCTCAGATTAGGAGTGCTGAAATAGGATCCGTTTAGCCTTTTAGATAATAAGATATGGACAAGGGATACCTCATCCTAGATTACTACTCTGAGACGCTTTATGAATGCGAGCCCTGATGTTGATGCTAAACATCTGTTAAACTGTCTCCTTCCACAGCTGAACAAGTCAGATGACACAGCAGAGCATCTCCTGGAACTGGGCTGGTTCACCATGAACAACCTGCTCCCCAACGCTGCATACAAGGTCAGGAAATGATGCTTATCTCTGACCTTTTCTTTGGTAAGGGCAGTCAACAGCTCATTTTTATAACTGGTGGCGCTAAGAACATGTGAAGCTTACAAATATTGCATCTGAAAGGGATCTCTTATAGTACAAGCTTTTTTGTTGAGTTTTTCAGTCTTTTGTCAGAAACAAGACGTTTCCATCTCCTGCTGTTACTGATCCAATGATTCCAGGTCCTATTGCACCCCAAATGTGCTCACAAAGACCTCCTAAAGCAGTGTTTGCCTGTGTTGATAACTCTCTACTTGGTTTCCTATGTGCAGCATGTGAGGGTATGTATGGTGCTGGTACAGTAACTGGGTGTTCATGTCACTGTTGTTGACACCATCATGCTTATCCAGTCAGCATCACGGAAATCCCTCTCAGAATATAATGTATATGTCCCAAATGGCACCCTATTCCCTACATAGTCCACTACTTTTGACCAGAGGCCTATGGGCTTTGGTTAATAGTAGCCCATTATTCATGGAATAGGGTACCATTTGGGACGTTTCCTTTGTTATTCAACATTGCATGTCCACCATGGGACTGGGTCATTCCAATGCCCACCTCCAGTCCTTCCTCTTATTGCGTGCTCCTCACTGCATTTGCACTGTCATCTGAATGTTTCACGGTACCATGTCTTATGTCGCTGTGTAAGTCAGGTTTGTTTTCCAAATGTTTTCCTGTTCATATGGGAGGAAAAATCCCATGAATTGATTAATTTATCCTCCTGCTCACCATTCATGCTGTATGGAGACATTTCAGATTCATTTTATTGTCTTTACAGAATATGCTGTATTCTGAATTAAATTGGTTTCCTAAATGACATTAAATATATTTTTGGGTTGCTTCATGAATCAGCAGTTGGGAGCATGGCATTATTCCAGTGGTTATTTTGGCTGCGTCCTGAATGACACCGTATTCCCTATATCGTGCACTACTTTTGGGGCCATTTGGGATGCAGCCTCTGTGTTGTGACTTTTAACTTCATGAAACCTGTCTCCTAGGTGGTGTTGCGTCCTCAGAGCCCGTGTCAGTCTGGCCGTCAGTTTGCCCTGCGCATCTTCAGTAAGGTCCGCCCCCCAGTGGGAGGCATCTCAGTCAAGGAGCACTTTGAGGTGAGGAGGAAGCATGTGATCATAACACTAGAGATGTGTTAACCTGTTTGATCATAACATTGAAGATCTCATAACATATGTGATCATGACATTAGAGATGTCTTAATGTGATCATAACATTTTTAATTATGAAAGCATTGGGAGCATACAGGTAGATAGTGTTTCTCTGTTGTAATGTGTTTGTGTCACCAGGTGAACGTGGTTCCTCTCACCATCCAGCTCATGTACCAGTTCTTCAAAAGGATGATGGGATTCTTCTTCCCAGGAAGGAATGTGGAGGAGGAGGAAGTTGCTGATGAGGAGGACAAGTCCCGAATGGTCACTACTGGTGTGTATTGCCTCTAGCTGTTAGCATCCTGCCCAGGGGGAGTATATCAAGCTACAGAAGCAGAAGAGAGGTGCCTGCCCCATGGGCCATTCTGACTCGGACAAGGCTTACTTACTTACCAGTTATTGACGTGCAACAGTTATGCTGTACTATATACATTCACTTGCCCTCAAGTCTCCATCCATCCTCTACATGTTGACCAGCCTGAAATCCACACCTCTCTCCACCCAACCAATCAATATTAGTTTCCATTATCGTTGCCAGCTCTTCAATACCACACATGGTATTGGATTGGTAGTTGCTGTGTAACCCTTGGTGGCTATTAATAGCCTGGGTCTACTGTGACCTTGAGGGCTGGGTGAGACTGTGCATCCCACATGGCAACCTATTCCCTACATAGTGCACTATGACCCTGGTCAAAAGTAGTGCACTATAAAGGGGATAGGGTGCCCTATTGGACATTTTTCAGAGTTACAGGAGTATAGGGTGTGGACTCTTGAGGGGTGGTGGAGTCATTCAGAGGTTGTGGTGGTGCTGTTGCTGTCATTCTTGCACTCACATCCACACTTGTTTTTCTTCCTGGCACTGGTTCTACTGATTGCGGCTATTTCAAAGAAGGGTGTATAACTACAATTACTATGTTATGTGGTTGTTTTTCCTACTACACTTGCAGTGACTTGTAAATCGCTCTGGATAAGATTGTCCGCTAAATGACTCATGTAAATTGTATCTCAGGCATGCCTGTCATCAAGCCTCGGCAGCTCTCGGAAGACACCATGGGGGTCATGGGCCCCAGCAAAGGGGTCACCCAGGGCTTGAACCGTACATCTGGGGTCAGGAGGTCCTTCCGAAAGGCTGTTGAGGTATTTTTGTTGTTGTTTTTATGAGAAATGAGAAAATATGTATCTTTGTGTTGATGTATCCCCAATGTTCATACAGCCGTACTACGTTGCCACCCAGCTACATCTGCTGGGGTAATTGGCTCGTTGTTTTCACAAGCACTTCCCAACTTTCTTGTTATATACTTATTTTGACCAGCGCTCTATGGGCCTTGTTTAAAAGTAGTGAACTATGATGAGTATTTAGGGTGCCATTTTAGATGCAGCCTTAGGTCTTCCATACTGTATTGAAACTGAAGTATGTCTTATTTCCCTACCTAGCATCCTGTAGATGACATCGACAAGATGAAGGAGAGAGCAGCCATGAATAACTCCTTCATCTACATCAAGATCCCCCAGGTTCCCCTGTGTGTCAGCTATAAGGTAGGTATCACCATGTGCTGAAGTTAAGGGTAGCAACATTTCTGTAAAATCTGGATATGTACCAGAAGTTGTCTGGATTTTGCAACTAGCTAAAGGAGAACGGTACTCAATGCTTTGATTCAAGTCAGTTATTGATTCTATATACATGTCGGTGTGTCAGTGAGTTCATAAATAAACATTCCCCTCGAAGAGAGATGTTGCGGCAGGGTAGCCTAGTGGTTAGAGTGTTGGACTAGTAACCAAAAGGTTGCAAGTTCAAATCCCTGAGCTGACAAATTCCCATTCTGCCCCTGAACAGGCAGTTAACCCACTTCCTAGGCCGTCATTGAAAAAAAATATTTGTTCTTTACTGACTTGCCTAGTTAAATAAAGGAAAAATAACTTATCTCACTCAGCCATCATTTGATTAAGAGAGATGTCATCATGATTCTGTGTTGACCCCATACCACGTCACATGTTTTGTTCTCAGACTGGAAAAAATACCTCAACATCTGGTATGTTGTCATGTGTTTTATCTGTTTGTATACAGTGCCTTGCGAAAGTATTCGGCCCCCTTGAACTTTGCGACCTTTTGCCACATTTCAGGCTTCAAACATAAAGATGTAAAACTGTATTTTTTTGTGAAGAATCAACAACAAGTGGGACACAATCATGAAGTGGAACGACATTTATTGGATATTTCAAACTTTTTTAACAAATCAAAAACTGAAAAATTGGGCGTGCAAAATTATTCAGCCCCCTTAAGTTAATACTTTGTAGCACCACCTTTTGCTGCGATAACAGCTGTAAGTCGCTTGGGGTATGTCTCTATCAGTTTTGCACATCGAGAGACTGAAATTTTTTCCCATTCCTCCTTGCAAAACAGCTCGAGCTCAGTGAGGTTGGATGGAGAGCATTTGTGAACAGCAGTTTTCAGTTCTTTCCACAGATTCTCGATTGGATTCAGGTCTGGACTTTGACATTCTATGTTTATTTTTGAACCATTCCATTGTAGATTTTGCTTTATGTTTTGGATCATTGTCTTGTTGGAAGACAAATCTCCGTCCCAGTCTCAGGTCTTTTGCAGACTCCATCAGGTTTTCTTCCAGAATGGTCCTGTATTTGGCTCCATCCATCTTCCCATCAATTTGAACCATCTTCCCTGTCCCTGCTGAAGAAAAGCAGGCCCAAACCATGATGCTGCCACCACCATGTTTGACAGTGGGGATGGTGTGTTCAGGGTGATGAGCTGTGTTGCTTTTACGCCAAACATAACGTTTTGCATTGTTGCCAAAAAGTTCAATTTTGGTTTCATCTGACCAGAGCACCTTCTTCCACATGTTTGGTGTGTCTCCCAGGTGGCTTGTGGCAAACTTTAAACGACTTTAAAAAGTTCAAGGGGGCCGAATACTTTCGCACGGCACTATGTTAACCTTCTCACACTGTTGGCTTTTTGTGACTTGGACTTTGTTTTTAATCCTCCGATTTTTCAATTTCATGTCTTCAGTTATTTGCTAAATAATCGTTATTTTCCAATGACAGCATTGTCTTGCCTTCCAGATTACATAATCCCATAGCTGATTTGAGTACATGTTTAATGAATCTGAATGTTTAATATTGAAAATGTAATATTTGTGTATGAATATGTAATATAATTAAATGGGAGATAAATAAACACAGACATGTAATGAAGATGTGATTATTGTAGAATTATATGAACAACTGTTGTACTTTTTAACTCCCAGACAATGCAGTTTCATTATGTATTTTGTGCTTGTGTGTCCACATAGGGAGAGAAAAGCAGTGTTGACTGGAAGGATCTGAACCTGGTTCTACCTTGTCTGGAGTACCACAACAACACGTGGACCTGGCTGGACTTTGCCATGGCTGTTAAGAGGGACAGCAGGAAAGCACTGGTAGCACAGGTACTGCACTGAACCCTGTCCCGCTTATTACTAACCCAACCATTGTGGGGTGAAGTTCGCCTAGATACAGATCTAGGATCAGCCTCCCCTTCCCCTTGACCATTATTTTGGGAAATACCAAACTAACCCAGGGTCAGCATATAGGGGCAACTTCATCCTACTCCATACTGCACAGAACCCTGGCCTCTCTCATTACCAACACGGTCATGTCCTACAGTAGCAGTTTGATGGCAAAAATGGCACTTCATGATGTTCCAAGCTGCCAAAATGCCAATCCCTGCCTAAAGCTCTCACAATATAGACTATGTATAGGTCATATGTCCTATATATTTGTCACTTTTTCCTTTTCACATCCATAGATGATAAAGGAGTTCTTGAACCATATGTTATTTCATATTTTCTGAAGTGACCTATGACATGTGTCCTCCCCTCCCTCTGTGTGTAGATGATAAAGGAGAAGCTGCGTCTGAAGCCGGCGTCGGGCTCTGACTCTCGGAGCAAGGCGTTTGAGGGGAAGTCAGACAGTAGCATGCAGCAGCAGCAGGAGGAGGATGAGAAGGCCCGACTCCTCATCGGTCTCAGCAGCTCAGACAAGAGTTCCAGCAAGAAGAGCATCTTCAGCCGACGCAAGTGACCCATAGGCCCACATACACTCACACTGAACCAGTACTGTACTGGACCACTGCGCTCTAGTCTATGGAAGTGTCCCAAATGGCACCCTATACCCCACACAGTGAACTACATTCAAACAGGGCCCTATGGTTCCTGGTCAGAAGTAGTGTAGTGTACTGTATAGAGAATAGGGTGCCATTTGGGATGCAGTCTATGGTAGCTACAGTAGCACACACCCAGGGAATCATGGAGAGGTCAATGTCTTTCTGGCGTATTATCTGATGACACTTGACCTGGTTAAATACTGTATGCTCTGGTGTGAAGATAGAGGTAGCAGGTCATTAAGGGGAACAGAGAATGATAATAAAACACACCCTGTTCTTTCTTACGTGAAGGGGAACAAACTACGGCCTGCGAGCCAAGTCCGGCACGACTTGGCTCGCGATGGCTGAAATTATTATTTTAGGATAAACTACTCCAGTCCATATTTGAACGTACAAAACTATATAGAAAGTATGTAATAATTCTCTCAACTGCTGTCCAATGAAGCATGTATTTTCATGTATGACCAGGGCCCATATTCAATGTGTCTGAGTAGGGGTGCTGATCTAGGATCAAATCCCCTCCTGTCCATATAATTTTATTTGTTATGATCTAAAAGTAACAACGGATCCTAGATCAGCACACTTTTTCTAAGAGGTGTTATGGATACGGGGCCCACTTCTCTGCTAAAAACATGCCAGGGTCTTATTGACCAAATGTATCTTTGTTTTTTGTGCCATACATTAAACATGTAATTTTCATTCAATGCATCACACATGGTCCTGAACTTTCAGAATCAGCAGCCTATACTTGTTGCATTAATAGCATGACTGGGGTGATGGGTATTTTATTTTAGTTTCACTGTCTGCTCATTTCCCCTGTAAATCAATTAGAACATTTCATAGTTTATATGTTGACTGTCTCAAATTGCACCCTCTTCCCTATATAGTTCACTACTTTAGAGGATAGGATGCCGAAGTAGTGCACTTTATATTGGATAGGATGCCATTTAAGATGCAGCTAATGTTATTTGTTGAGAGCATTGTTTCCTGCTGGTTCAGGAATACTGTATCCTCAAGCAAATGTAAATCAGGTAGATTGTAAAACATTTTAATCTCAAATGAAAGCACCTTGACAACCATAGAAATGCTGTCTGTTGCAACAGTTAGAAACGCCTGATTCACTAGTACAGGGGAGATATATTCCAGCCCTGTACTTTTATTATATTGTTAGAATTTTACTCAAGTCTATATGATACTGTCACACTGACTGGGAAGTGCATCCCTGTAAAAGATCACAAATATATAATTTGGTACCCTGCATGAGACTTCTCCAACAACATATATGCCACAGCAGACTTACGTTTTATACTGCAGTTCCTAAACATATCTGTGCGAAAATATGTTCTTGTTTTCTATTTTATGGCAGTTATTATGTCAGCTTTGATAGTCTCTGCAAAAATAATTTTGTTGCAGCTTGTCTTGATAATGTTTTGAAATTTTAACACTACAGCACTTTTTAAGCAAAGTATTTTCAGATATTTTTGTAACCATGGTTATTTCTTTTCAATCACCACTGTACCTACACCTACTGAGTTTGTTATTCAGTTACAGCTTCCTTAAAGTGCAAGATGTCAAATATTTCTGTCAAAATATTTCAAGAAAAATTGATTATACCTCAATGAAATGAGCACCATATATGTAACTATAAATGTTTGTCAATAAAGTAATTGTTCTAATGTCTCTTATAGCTGAATGTATCATGTATGTTCTCAGAAGGTCACTACACCGTTAATTTATCATTTATTTCGTAATTAGATGTATGATTGGTTAACAGAAATGTGGCGTTTTGATTTGAGCCGTTATCCCAGTGGAGTGTGAGTGGCTGATTTGATCATTCATCTGACAGGGTGAACTGGAGCGGAATTTCGCCTTCTGTAGAATACCATCGAATGTGAGGTTATCATTCGTCTCTCGAGATGATCAGACCCACCCTGCGCGCTGTTCAGTCATGGCGGGTCAGGAATGTGCGCTCCATGTTTTACAAGGCATTGTAAAACCGTGTTAAAACTAACCAATTGGGAAAATAATGACGTGGGTTTGATCGAGGTTTACCAAGCAATGTAATGGGCAGCAACTCAAGTAAACACAAGGTAAGAGATCTTCAGACACAGTCTACACCTATCTATGACGTTATCAGGTTTGATCACCTGTTTATTCAGACTGCTTTAGCCTACAAATCTACGGTCTGTTCCACATAAGTGATACATTTATACCTTTTGTATAGTAGGCTGGCCGCTAGCTCGCGATAATATTGGCGTTTAGAAACACGTGAGTTCAGCGAATATAAACCGGTGATGAGCACCTTACTTTGAACAGTTTTTTATGAATATGCATTGGAATATTAATCTTTTTACCGAAATGTATATGTAAACTGAACAATGATTTTAAGTAAATATTTTACAATGCCATTTCACGTGGAGCTGGCCAATATGAGTGCACTGAACTGTTTTTAATGCAAAGCGCCTAAGGGTCCTTGGGGAGTTATATTAAAAGGGACGGGGGAGTGGCTCACTGTGGCTGCTTGGAAATTCTCTTGTTCGGGAGGGTTAAGCTGATGTGGCATGAGGTTGTAAGTAACATGAACATTTCCCAGGACATAGACATATCTGATAGGGGCAGAAAGCTTACATTGTTGTTAGTCTAGCTGCAATGTCCAATTTACAGTAGCTATTACATGGAAAGACTCCCATGCAATTGTTTGAGTGCACAATCATGAACTTGATAAATAATAAACCAATTAGGCACATTTGGGCAGTCTAGATACATTTTGAACCGATATGCAATTGTTCATTGGATCAGTCTAAAACGTTTCACATACACTGCTGCCATCTAGTGGCGACTGCACTGGAATAAGACATGTCCTTTCTCTTGCATTTCAAAGATGATGGTACAAAAAAACATGTTTTTTCATTGTATTTTCTTTTACCCGATCTAATATGTTATACGCCTACATAAATTTCACATTTCCACCAACTTCAAAGTGTTTCCTTTCAAATGGTATAAAGAACATGCATTTCCTTGCTTCAGGTCCTGAGCTACAGGCAGTTAGATTTGGGTATGTCATTTTAGACAAAAACAATTTAAAAGGGGCTGATCTTTAAGAGGTTTTTAATGAATGTCTTCAACAATCTTTTGTTTATGTTGGCACATGTTCATGTGAAATCTCTATCCAATGCTGATTTAGTCCTGCATGATTCTAGTGTGGCATATGCCAGTAAGTAACATCAACAGATGTTTGACATTTAGCTACAGTTACTTGCTACTCACAGCACAACTTGTAATTAGAACCATCACTAATTAGAAAGCCGCTGTCCTCAATGTAGAAACGGGTGCCAAGCCAGGAAAAACGACGCAATCAAGGCTGGCATGGCCTTCTCTCCAATATTGGAATATCCTTTACTGATGGACTTCGCCACCTTGGCCCACCTGTTCTGGCCACACAGGGCATGGTGCTCGGCAGCGGAGCCCCAATCCCTGAGGACCTCCTCCCCCCAGGACACAGCCCTCAGAAGCCTGGCATGGAGTCGACTCTCCCTGGCTTCATCTCTGTCTTTCTGCCTGAGTTCCAACACCGTACATTTACTGGGCAAGACGATTTCCAGGTAGTCCTCCTTAACTTCATTTAGATTGAACACCTGGACCACACATGATTTCAATCTTTGATGAAAACGTTGTCTCTTCAGCAGATGTAATGAAATCATTCATTGATAGGCAAACAACCGATAAATCAGTAACTTATTACTTCTTGGTTATTCTATATGGGGGGGAAATAAATGATATGATGGTCTATCTGGTGTGAGACCTACCTTGAATGATATTGAATAATATTGCAACATTTGAATCTCACTCTCTCCATGACATTCAGATCCTGGGCTTCATAGCTAAAGGCTCCTTTGGTCCTATCTTGAAAGTAAAGGACAGGTCGAAGGAGAAGACTTATGCCGTTAAGGTGAGTCTCCTCAGCCTCCTGTCACATCACATTTTACCAGCACTATATTTCATGTGACATTACACACATCTAGTGTATTCTATTCCTACCCTGCATTTCATTTTATTGTATTGTGTTGCTCTACAGGTTTTACCCAAGTCTGAGATACTAAAGCATGGGGTCCTGGAACAGTCAAAGGAGGAGGTCATCATTCAGGTAGGTCACACAGCAGGGTGACCTGTAAGGCTGCTATCCTAGCTTAGCTCCTGACTTAGTTTAGGGATAACATGCTGGAAACAATGACTCACTGAGCTCTAACAATGACAATGACTATGACGATTATCCGTATGAGCTTCTATGCAACAACAAACATGGTCCCATGGAGCTTTTGCTGAACAAAAATAAAATAAAAACATTTGCCATCGTTGAAAATACCTGGTTACATTCAGATCCCTCCTAAATCACATTTAGTTCTACTGAGTGTCTTTGCTGACATCCACACTGTTGCTGTGTGTGTTGCCTGTTGCGTTGCAGCGGCAGCTCAGCCACCCATTCCTCCACAATCTGCAGGACTGCTGGCAGACCCAGCGCCACCTCTTCATTAGTGAGTGACTAATGTGATATAGCTAGATCCCTATTTATCCGCTCCTCTCTTTAACCTCCCTGTGTCTCACATAGGAGCTTCCCACTGGGTACGTCAGTTCAATGTTGATTCAACCAGTGTGTGCCCAATGGGTTGTCTCGCTCTCCCTAGCAGGAGTGTTAACTATGGCATTATCTGGCCTTTCTGCTATTTACTGTTGTCTCCTCAGTCTGAGCCCCATGACTCGTCTGAAGAATTATACTGCCATCTACTGAGATTTTAAGTGTGTATCATACAGTCCTGTGGCCTCTGATCCGAATTTCCCTTCCTTTAGATTTTTTAATAGCACCCTTATTAGTGGATAAAGGCATGTTTGAGTTAATTTGTGTCTCTCACTGACACTTAGCTCCTTCCCCAACATCAGCCCTTTCCCTTCCTATGCTTCCCCCAGACTTAAAAAACTTGCAGCTCTGTGACTGCAGACAAATTAATGTTCTCCTATTGCTTCTCTCCTCCACTGCTCCTTCCTTTTCAAGTGCTTGTGTTTCAGCAGGGGTCATCTACTCCCAGCCCTGGATCAGTGTACTGTACATAGCCTTGTTATGTACTAAGATGGATCATTGTGTGTGACTGTGTATGTCTTCCTACAGTGTGTGAGTACTGCAGTACTGGAGACCTGTACACCTACTGGATACTGAAGGGCCAGTTTGGGGATGATGAGGTTCGGGTGTTCGCTGCAGAGCTAGGCTGTGCTTTGGGTGAGCGTCCCTCAAGTGTGTGTACACTTGTATATTCTCCAAAAATGTGTATGAGATCAATGTTTAAGTTTCACCTTTACTCATTATAATGGGTGTGTCTGATCGGTAGGTTTCCTTCACGACTTTGGGATCATGCATAGGGATGTGAAGGTATGAACGTTTGTTTTGATCATGAACATTATTCTTTGTACATAAATCTTGCAACTAAATGACTCATATTTATAACTTCACTGGAAAGTTTATAATCATCTGATTATTCTGGATTTTTTAGATGGAGAATGTCCTTCTGTCTGACCAAGGTAATGCTGGCTTAAAAAAATATATTCATATATAAACCATTTAGTAGACACTTTTATCCAAAGCAGTTTGCAGAACAGTCATGCATGTGTAGCACATGGGGATGTGTGAAATGTACTCCTCAGCCTTAAGTGTCCTGTTTGCGCCGTCTCATTAGCTAGCTTTTGAGGTGGCGCTATCAGCGAAGCCGCTTGAGGGAGAACGGTCACGTGTATTTTGCGAGGCAGAAATCCCGAGTTCGCAACCATGCCGAATCAGGAGGAAGTTGTACTCGCTAAGCAAACAGTGTGACGTTCTTTACACATGCATACATTTGACGTATGGTTTAGTTTACTTTCTACTGCAAAAAAATACAAGACAACACTAGAGGGCCTTATAATACAGTGGACACTTCAGTGTTGTTGTCGTTGGGAATATTCTCGAAGATATAATTTTTATGGTGAAAGTAGTTTAAGTTTCATATTAGTCAGGTAGAATAACTGGAATTGGATTTGTAAAGTACTGTATGTAAAATACTGCTGTATCTGTTTGATGCAGGTCACCTGCGCTTAGCTGACTTTGGACTTTCTCGCCGTCTTGAGCGGGGCGCAAGAGCATTTACAATTTGTGGGACAATCCAATACATGGGTGAGATTCTTGGGATCAGGCAAAGTTAATGGTCACTACACATGAGGCACCTATTATAATCTCACTGGGATGGTCCTCTGTCCAAACAGCTCCTGAAGTCCTGAGTGGGGGTCCCTACAGCCATGCTGCTGATTGGTGGTCTCTTGGCATTCTGTTGTTCTCAATGGTGACTGGAAAGGTGTGGTCAACACCACAGTTCATCTTAATTAAATGAATATGTGATGATGTAATAGCTGTTAGAAAGGTTGTTTTTCTTCTTTTTTTAAGCTGTCCTGTCATGCAAATCAAAATGCTAGTCTAGAGATGTTGTTGGTGCTAATTCTGTCATCTCCATAGTTCCCTGTACCTCCAGAGCCAGACCACTGCAACATGCTGAGAAAGGTCAGAGACTGCCCATACTCCATACCCAAGACCTTCAGGCCTGCACTAGCCCTTCTGCTCACAGAGGTCAGAAGTCATCTGTAGTAGGATTGTCTGAGTATCAACAAAATACCATCACAACAAATTCTCAATGCTTTTCTTTCTCCATCCTGTTTGTGACTCCAGCTCCTATGCAAGAACCCAGCCCATCGCCTGCATAGCCTGGAGCGCTTCAAAAGGCAGATGTTTTTCCATGGCACTTCCTTTGACTCTCAGCTACTACAGAAGAGACCTGTTGAATTAATTCTTGAACTGAAGAACCATCCTGATCGTCCAGTCAAAGCAATGCGGGGCCTGTCTATGGACTACTTCCAGAACTTTGACTGTGACATCCTCCACTCCCCTACCAGCCCCACTGACCTGTCACCTACCTTGGCCAACATTGACCTAAGCCAGGCTCTGGCTACAGCTCAGGGTTGTAGTGAATGAGATGTGCCTGTTCTACTTTGCCTCAATACTGCCTGCAAATTAATGGAAACATTTGATATATACTTTGTACCGCATGTATACTTGGCTGTGAAAAAGCTACTGTACAGTGCATTTGGAAAGTATTCAGACTCCTTCACTTTTTCCATATTGTGTTACGTTACAGCCTTATTCTAAGATGTATTAAATTGTTTTCTTCCCTCTTAATCTACACACAATACCACATGTAGACAAAGCAAAAACAGGCTTAGAAAATTTAGCAAATGTATAAAAACTGAAATATCACATTTACATAAATATTCAGACCCTTTACTCAGTACTTAGTTGAAGCACCTTTGGCAGTGATTACAGCCTCAAGTCTTCTTGGGTATGACACTACAAGCTTGGCGCACATGTATTCAGGGAGTTTCTCCCATTATTTTCTGCAGATTCTCTCAAGCGTTGTCAGGTTGGATGGGGAGTGTCGCTGTACAGCTATTTTCAGGTCTCTCCAGAGATGTTCGATCTGGTTCGGGCTCTGGCTGGGCCACTCATGGATATTCAAAGACTTATCCCGACGCTGCTCTTGCATTGTCTTGGCTGTGTGCTTAGGGTTGTTGTCCTGTTGAAAGGTGAACCTTCGCCCCAGTCTGAGGTCCTGAGCACTCTGGAACTTGTTTTAATCAAGTGTATCTCTGAACTTTCCTCCGTTCATCTTTCCCTCCTGACTACTCTCCCAGTCCCTGCCGCTGATAAACATCCCCACAGTATGATGCTGCCACCACCATGCTTCACTGTAGGGATGGTGCCAGGTTTCCTCCAGACGGGACGCTTGGCATTCAGGTCAAAAAATTCAATCTTGGTTTCATCAGACCAGAGAATCTTGTTTCTCATGGTTTGAGTGCTTTAGGTGTCTTTTGGCAAACTTTTACAGAGGAGTGGCTTCCGTCTGCCCACTCTACCATAAACGCCTAATTGGTTGAGTGCTGCAGAAATGGTTGTTCTTCTGGAATGTTCTCCCATCTCCACAGAGGAACTCTGGAGCTCCGTTGGAGTGTTCGGATTCTTGGTCACCTGCCTGACCAAGGCCCTTCTCCCCTGATTGCTCAGCTTGTCCGGGCAGCCAGCTCTAGGAAGTGTCTTGGTGGTTCCAAACTTCTTCCATTTAAGAATGATGGAGGCCACAGTGTTCTTGGGGACCTTCAAAGCTGAATATTTTCTTTGCCACGCTAGCCCAGATCTGTGCCTCAACACAATCCCGTCTCAGAGCTCTACGGACAATTAATTTGACCTCATGGCTTGGTTTTTGCTGTGACATGCACTGTCAACTATGGTGCCATATATCGACAGGTGTGTGCTTTTCCAAATCATGTCCAATCAATTGAATTTACCACAGGTGGACTGCAAACAAGTTGTAGAAACATCTCAAGGATGATAAATGGAAACAGGATGCACCTGAGCACAATTTCGAGTCTCATAGCAAAAGGTCTGAATACTTTTTTTATATACATTTGCAAACATTTCTAAAAACCTGTTTTCGCTTTGTCGTTATGGGGTATTGTGTGTAGATTAAGAAAAATGTATTCATTACATTTTAGAATAATGTTGTAATGTAACAAAATGTGGAAAAAGTCAAGGGGTCTGAATACTTTGCGAATGCACTGTACAATCGTGGCCAAAAGTTTTGAGAATGACACAAATATTAATTTCCACAGAGTTTATTGCTTCAGTGTCTTTAGATATTTTTGTCAGATGTTACTATGGAATACTGAAGTATAATTACAAGCATTTCATAAGTGTCAAAGGCTTTTTTTTGACAATTACATGAAGCAAAGAGTCAATATTTGCAGTGTTGACCCTTCTTTTTCAAGACCTCTGCAATCCACCCTGGCATGCTGTCAATTAACTTCTGGGCCACATCCTGACTAGTGGCAGCCCATTCCTGCATAATCAATGCTTGGGGTTTGTCAGAACTTGTGGGCTTTTGTTTGTCCACCCAAAATATTGATGTTTTGTTCCCCGAGCCACTTAGTTATCACTTTTGCCTTATGGCAAGATGCTCCATCATGCTGGAAATGGCATTGTTTGTCACCAAACTGTTTGTCACCAAACTGTTCCTGGATGGTTGGGAGAAATTGCTCTCGGAGGGTGTGTTGGTACCATTCTTTATTCATGGCTGTGTTCTTAGGCAAAATTGTGAGTGAGTCCACTCCCTTGGCTGAGAAGCAACCCCACACATGAATGGTCTCAGGATGCTGTACTGTTGGCATGACACAGGACTGATGGTAGTGCTCACATTGTCTTCTCCGGACAAGCTTTTTTCAGGATGCCCCAAACAATCGGAAAGGGGATTCATCAGAGAAAATGACTTTAACCAAGTCCTCAGCAGTCCAATCCCTGTACCTTTTGCAGAATATCAGTCTGTCCCTGATGTTTTTCCTGGAGAGGAGTGGCTTCTTTGCTGCCCTTCTTGACACCAGGCCATCCTCCAAAAGTCTTAGCCTCACTGTGAGTGCAGATGCACTCACACCTGCCTGCTGCCATTCCTGAGCAAGCTCTGTACTGGTGGTGCCCCGATCCCGCAGCTGAATCAACTTTAGGAGACGGTCCTGAAGCTTGCTGGACTTTCTTGGGCGCCCTGAAGCCTTCTGCAGAATTGCAGTGGAAATGTTTTGGGGGGGATTCAGTTCATTTGCATGGCAAGAGGGACTTTGCAAATAATTGCAATTCATCTGATCACTCTTCATAACATTCTGGAGTATATGTAAATTGCCATCATATGAACTGAGGCAGCAGACTTTGTGAAAATCTATATTTGTGTCGTTCTCAAAACTTTTGACCACGACTGTGTTTTCTTTATTTACTTTACCTATTTGGCTCCCTCTCTTCCTCTGTATGGCTCTTTGCATACCCATTTAATGGAGTGATAAATATAGATGAGCTTTAATACACTGAAAACCACCATTTACCAAAAAGGGTTTAAAACAATTATATTTCCCATTGAGATTAACAGTACTGAAACTCAAAGCCTCTCAAGGCACTGCCTGTAACAGCACACTATTTTAAAATGTGGATCAAACACCTGCATGTTTGACCTTTTACCTTTGTCATTAAATTTATATAAAAATATCTCTTTTCCTGAAAATCCATTCACATATATTTTTTTAACAATGTTTTCTTCTGTGTAATTTTATGTTTGATTGCCTAGGCCATCAATTATTTGATTGACTGTTGTGTGACTGATCACAATGTCTTTGACTGTTCACGAAGTCTTGCTGTATACCCATTTCTCATTAGATTTCACTCATTTTTGATGTGTTTTACCCAACCACAGTAACAGCTGTATAATGAAAACCCCTATAAACCCACGATGGAGTTGTCTCCTGTCATGATATACTAGGAGAAATATCAAAGGAAATATGTACGTTTAAGCATAGCCTCTTCTTTGGAGCCACTTGAAGTGTTAAAAAAGAGTTGATAAGTTCCACAGGTTTTTTAGGTTAGATGATGTTAGCTGTTCCAGGTATAAAGCCTGAGTCACTTCAGACACCTGATCATCAGTCATGACAGCAGAGAACATACACATGTTTGAGCCAGTACAATACAAGAAGAGGCTTTCCGTTTATTGTTACCAAACAGAAAAGTATGCATCTTACATAGTATCATTCATTGGGTATTTCAAATGGTTTTTCCTCTGAAATTTGTGTGGTTCATGGAGCTTGCAAAGTCACGGTCATGGGTTCGTTTCCTGCTGAGGCCCAGGCCACCCATAGGAAAATGTATGGATGATACACTACTGTAAGTCCTTTAGGATAAAAGCATCTGCTAAATGGAATATTTTATATATTATGTTAAGACATACTGTACAGTATTTATATTGCACTACACCTGGATACACAACACCAACTTTTTTCCAAGACCTTGGTGTGACGGTGACCTATTTGGTAAAACTCTGAGAACACAGAGAAATCCTTAAGGGAGCAACAACCTAATAAGATGTAGAAATTGAAGACCAGATAAAGCATCGTCATTAAATGTTTTAATTAGGTTCGAACAGAAAAAAAATAGCTACTGCCCCAATGGAGACGGCTAAATATAATCTAAGCACAAGTCCCAGTCATCTTCCTAAAATGTCTCCTGAATAGGAAGGTGTAGTGGGCTCCTCTCTGTGGTCTGACAATGAATTCCCCTTCAGGCCCTTGTCTTAAACAGGTCTGGTACAGTATGTCTGTGGTGTTAGTCCAGTGACCCACATCTTTACATTGGTAGACACCTCTAGCACACTGACACAATTATGGAGGGAGGGATGGAGAAGTCCCATAAAATAACACTAGAACAAGTGCGATATCTTAGAAAAGTGGGAACACGTATTTTCTCATTTCTATATAGAAAATGGGAGATATTCAACTTGCCAAATAAAGGATCAAATTCAAACACTTGAAGAGAATTTATATAATGCCTGCATGATTGAATTAAGTATTTACTGTCAAATGCATGTCATTCTTTATAGAATTACATATGCATTTTATCCAACCACTTCAAGTGGAAAAGTAACAACTGAAAATGCCACCATAAAGACAATGTAGCCTATCACTGTTGATCTTCATGTGATGGACCTGATTATCGACCTATGTAAACTACTCAAACATTGATTGTTGTTATATCTTGTTCACATAAAAAAAAAATCTTTCTGACCCCATTTCTCTCTTATCTATGTCACAGTTCTATACTTCATCATTTCCATCCACTGGAAACCTGGAAACACTATTTCTGAACCTACTAATACACATTATTTACTACTAATGCATAATGCAGATATGCATAGGGGTGTTTGAATTGCTCTGAGACTGAGCTTTTCTTCTGGGTCTTAGGGGGAGGTCTGAATTGCCAAGAGATTCAGAAATGTGCCTACGGCATAGTTCAACCTCATTATATAAGTCTATGACTTCAACTAATTAGAGGAAAATAGTGAGCAAATTGGTTTAACACTTAAATGAGGTTGCGCTGAAGGGTTCAGAGTTATTATAGCTTTTTAAAAAGCGTTATTGGGCCAACATACTGCAATTTTTATTTTTTTATTTTTTTTATTTCACCTTTATTTAACCAGGTAGGCTAGTTGAGAACAAGTTCTCATTTGCAACTGCGACCTGGCCAAGATAAAGCATAGCAGTATGAACAGACAACACAGAGTTACACATGGAGTAAACAATTAACAAGTCAATAACACAGTAGAAAAAAAGGGGAGTCTATATACAATGTGTGCAAAAGGCATGAGGAGGTAGGTGAATAATTACAATTTTGCAGATTAACACTGGAGTGATAAATGATCAGATGGTCATGTACAGGTAGAGATATTGGTGTGCAAAAGAGCAGAAAAGTAAATAAATAAAAACAGTGTGGGGATGAGGCAGGTGAAAATGGGTGGGCTATTTACCGATGGACTATGTACAGCTGCAGCGATTGGTTAGCTGCTCAGATAGCAGATGTTTGAAGTTGGTGAGGGAGATAAAAGTCTCCAACTTCAGCGACTTTTGCAATTCGTTCCAGTCACAGGCAGCAGCGAACTGGAACGAAAGGCGGCCAAATGAGGTGTTGGCTTTAGGGATGATCAGTGAGATACACCTGCTGGAGCGCGTGCTACGGGTGGGTGTTGCCATCGTGACCAGTGAACTGAGATAAGGCGGAGCTTTACCTAGCATGGACTTGTAGATAACCTGGAGCCAGTGGGTCTGGCGACGAATATGTAGCGAGGGCCAGCCGACTAGAGCATACAGGTCGCAGTGGTGGGTGGTATAAGGTGCTTTAGTGACAAAACGGATGGCACTGTGAAAACTGCATCCAGTTTGCTGAGTAGAGTGTTGGAAGCAATTTTGTAGATGACATCGCCGAAGTCGAGGATCGGTAGGATAGTCAGTTTTACTAGGGTAAGTTTGGCGGCGTGAGTGAAGGAGGCATTGTTGCGGAATAGAAAGTCGACTCTAGATTTGATTTTCGATTGGAGATGTTTGATATGAGTCTGGAAGGAGAGTTTACAGTCTAGCCAGACACCTAGGTACTTATAGATGTCCACGTATTCAAGGTCGGAACCATCCAGGGTGGTGATGCTAGTCAGGCGTGCTGGTGCAGGCAGCGAACGGTTGAAAAGCATGCATTTGGTTTTACTAGTGTTTAAGAGCAGTTGGAGGCCACGGAAGGAGTGTTGTATGGCATTGAAGCTCGTTTGGGGGTTAGATAGCACAGTGTCCAAGGACGGGCCGGAAGTATATAGAATGGTGTCGTCTGTATAGAGGTGGATCAGGGAATTGCCCGCAGCAAGAGCAACATCATTGATATATACAGAGAAAAGAGTCGGCCCGAGAATTGAACCCTGTGGCACCCCCATAGAGACTGCCAGAGGACCGGACAGCATGCCCTCCGATTTGACACACTGAACTCCATTGGGACAACTGCCATTGGGACAACTGCCATTGGGACAACTGTACCTGCAAAAACAAGTGTATCATTATTATTGTAAAGACTTGGAATGATGGATTAGTTTATGTTGAATGCAGAGTTTATGTTGAATGCAGAAGAGGCTGGTAGGAGGAGCTACAGGAGGATGGGAATCAATGTAATGGTATCAAACACATCACAATAACTTGTTTGACTCCGTTCCATTGATGCCATTCCAGCCATTACAATAAGCCTGTTCTTCTATAGCTCCTCCCAACAGCATCCTCTTGTTGAATGTATTCATCCATATTTATTATACATCAACAAGCCCCACCCTGTCATTAAGCCCCGCCCTAGAGGTGTTGGTTTTGGAGGTCACAGAGCTGAGTGAGATACAAGGGAGCAGCAGTCTGTCAGACAGCGCAGTGGCTATCACTTCTGCAGTGAACTCTGAATTACCATCCTGTCAGGTAAGGTTCTTAAGGCTTTTTTACATTTACTTTTCATTTCAGCAAGCTTTAGTAAGCAGGATAGAGAATATGATATTGAGCTACTATGAATGTTCAACTTTTGGACGAGTGGCACACAGAGATGCAGATGATGCTATGAAAGTAATGTTTTTTATGTTTTATTTGGAAAACTAAAGATATAACAATGGATTGTTATTGTCTTCCAATTTACTAAACCAAATTAAAAGACTGGATTGGAGTGACATGATGATAAGTGGTAGATTTACTTTTTTTTACTGGCTATTGTTTTATTTTCCTTGGTTATTGTAGACAGTGGAGTGCGAAAGCTGAGGGTCTGTGTTGACATGGTGATTTGCCATACCCACTATCAAGGGATGTGATATGAATGCATGAATCAACAAATGCATTGTGCTACCCCACAGATTACTGTAGTCAGCGCTGCTACATCAGCAAGTGGGAAGCGTGATTAGGGGCCTTCTGCTCTCAATAAATAGTACTCATACAGTAGAAATGTATCGTCTCTATGTGAATTGTATGTATTACTACCTCCTAAGTTGTTTTTTTTCACTTGCCAATTTGATGTTGCTACTACAGCTACACAGAACCAGGGTAACATTTCTGAAAAACTCTCTGGTTTGGACTGACAGAATTCCCTCACCTTTCTTGTGCCTCCTAGGCTATTTGTTTGGTGGGCTGCATAGTCAGCACAAAGGTCCACATATCCCTAATCCCAGCTGACAATGTGCCAATAAGGACAGTCACTCAGCCAAAATCACTGGGATTTCAGAGGATGTGAGCAGTGGTGAAACAAGTACCCAATTCTCAGACTCCAGTAAAAGTAAAGAATAGAATATAAAATGACTCAAGTAAAAGTGAAAGGCACCCAGTAAAATATTACTTGAGTAAAAGTATAAAAGTATTTGGTTTTAAATATACTTAAGTATGAAAACGAAATATAATTGCTCAAATATACTTAAGTATCAAAAGTAAAAGTATAATTACTTCAAATTCCTCATATTAAGCAAAGCAGACGGCACCCTTTTCTTGTTTTTAACATTTACGGATAGCCAGGGTCACACTCCAACATCATTTACAAACGATGCATTTTTGTTTAGTGAGTCTGCCAGATCAGATGCAGTAGGGATGACCATGTTTTCTCTTGATAAGTACATGTAATTAGACCATTTTACTGTCCTGCTAAACATTCAAAACGTAACAAGTACTTTTGGGTGTGAGGGAAAATGTATGGAGTAAAAATAACATTATTTTATTTAGGAATGTAGTGAAGTAAAAGTTGTCAAACATATAAATAGTAAAGTACAGAAACTCCCCAAAACTACTTAAGTAGTACTTTAAAGTATTTTTACTTAAGTACTTTACTCCATTGGATGGGAGAGATATGCCCCTACTGTTGATCTATGTCTCTAGCTAAATATTTCCCTGAGTGAATGTTGATCAATTTAGACCAGCAAAGATGTGCAAGATCTGATATGTAATGATATCCCTATGCAGGTTGTGTGATCGACCATCTCTCAGGATGACGCACCAGTTCCCAGCCCTCTCCAGTGGTCAGAAGAGGGAGCTCCAGGAGATTGCCCTTCGTATCGTCACTCCAGGGAAGGGCATCCTGGCTGCTGATGAGTCTGTGGGTCAGTAAGGAGCTCTGCATCTTCTCTATGCATTGGAAAACCATCATAATGAAAATGATTAGACAAATTATTATTAGACAAATCTTCATTTCCAGTGGTGCTTGACAGAACCCTCTACAAAGCAGTGGTACAGGATGGTGTCCAAAAGATTATTCAGTTTTTATAATTGTAGGTTTACCAGACTGTGAACATGCTTTTTCTAATGTTCCTGGAAACAGGCAGCATGGCGAAGCGCCTTAACCAGATAGGGGTTGAGAACACTGAGGAGAACCGCCGGCAGTACCGCCAGATCCTCTTCAGTGCTGACGACCGCATCAACAGCTGCATCGGAGGAGTCATTTTCTTCCACGAAACGCTGTACCAACACGCTGACGACGGCACGCCCTTCGTCAAGATGATCAAGGATAGGGGCATCACTGTGGGCATCAAGGTAATGTATGAGCACAGGGATCAAAAGGGCCAATGGTGATATCTGAAGTATGTTTTATGTCTCTGGTCTCTAGCTTGGGCAAGAATACGTCTTGACTCTACTTCTACTGTATATAACATTAGTGAGGGAAGGAATGAATGAGAATGTGGAGCATAAGGCTACCTGATATGCTCCAATGGACAGTCCCAGGAAGGGTGCAGGTTTCAACATTATGGAGACCAAAGGGTAGTACAGATACACTCTGATCAGGAGTTCTACCCCTGATGGATGGCAGTGCTATGGATAGAATAGCTGCTATTAATATCAACACCATCTGGATGAAAATGAGCTGGTTTTAAGACAAAAAGAATATCAGTGTGAAGGGGAGGATTGACCATTGTCATTTGTATTTTATTATCTGCTCTACCTCCTTTTCTTCAGGTTGACAAGGGTGTTGTCCCCTTGGCAGGAACCAATGGAGAATCTACCACTCAGGGTAGGGCCGAGAACCCTCGGGTTACACTCAATCTGATCATCAAAACTATCTGAATTTGACAATTACAAAATGTAGTCTGCCACTCACTGGTGAATCCCAATCCTTTACAGCCTTATTCATCTCTTTCTCATCCTGTAGGACTGGATGGGCTCTCAGAACGCTGTGCTCAGTATAAGAAGGACGGGGCAAACTTTGCTAAGTGGCGCTGTGTGTTCAAGATCAGTGAGGCCACCCCCTCTAAACTGTCCATTGAAGAGAATGCAAATGTTCTGGCTCGATATTCAAGCATTTGCCAGCAGGTAAGAACTCTGCAAAGGCAGTGTAAAGGCACAATGTCAGGTATGAGAAAATATTATAATTGCAGTACGTAACATCAGCATCACCTTCTAATCATGATGCTAATTATGTCCCTTTTCTGTCACCCAGCATGGGATTGTGCCTATTGTGGAGCCAGAGATTTTGCCTGATGGAGATCATGATCTGAGGCGTTGTCAGTATGTCACAGAGAAGGTGGGACCGTACCCCAACCTGTAACCTGTTAGTGTGTAATATGTATTTCTAACATTGCCAGTTTATCATGTTCCATGTGTTCCCCTGTGTTGTGCAGGTCCTAGCTGCATTGTACAAGGCCATGTCTGACCATCATGTGTACCTGGAGGGCACTCTGCTCAAGCCCAATATGGCCACTCCTGGCCACAGCTGCCCCACAAAATACAGCGCAGAGGAGGTCGCCATGGCAACAGTCACTGCCTTGCGCCGCACCGTCCCTCCTGCTGTCACGGGTAGGGTCATAAGCCATTGGCCTCTCAGAGAAGTTCAGAAAGAGGGTATATACAGTACTAGTGTCAGATTCAGTCACTATACCAGTGATTTGGCATATTGAACATAGGTTAATGTATTGGCAGTTTGTAAAGCACTTATGGTGCTGATAGAAATCCATTGACTGTTCACTTTATTTGTTTTCTGTGTGTGCAGGAGTGACGTTCCTCTCTGGGGGTCAGAGTGAAGAGGAGGCCTCTGTCCACCTGAATGCCATCAACAACTGCTCCCTGGTGAAGCCCTGGACCCTCACCTTCTCGTACGGCCGAGCCCTGCAGGTGTCCGCACTCAAAACCTGGCGGGGACATAAAGAGAATGAGAGTGCTGCAACTGAGCAGTTTATCAAGCGAGCAGAGGCATGTACATCACTCTGTTTTCAGACTCTTAATCAACCTGGCATTCGTCTTTTAGCACGAAAGCATTGTTGAGGAACATATTTCTTCTTAATATTGTTTTTAATAAAACTGGACAATGCTATTAAGAACATTTCACAATTTCTCAAATGTGTAACGGTCATTTGAGGAAGTGATCTATGTTTTCAGTTGACATTAAGTGAGTTTGCTCCTAACAGTGTTTGTGTGTTTGCCCCTCATACCCCCACCCCCTTTCGCTTCCTATCAGGTGAATGGCCTGGCCTGTCAGGGGAAGTACACTGGTGGAGGGGACAGTGAATCCGACCAGATCTATGTGGCCAATCATGCATACTAATGAGCCAGTGATTCCAGCTTTGGCCAACCAATAGAATAGTCCGCTGTCACTGCCATACCAATTGGCCAATCGCAGGCATATGCTATCTACAATCTGTATTCTAGGAGTTATATTATAGTTATTTGAATGTACACACTGGTCATTCAAAAAATGTTGCACATTGGTGGACACACTAGATATAAGGGTCTAATGAAATTAGTCATTGAAGGATGGCCTTTGATTAGACACTTTCAACAATATTATTGTAACCTTTGAGATGACAACATGTTCTTGTGGTAGTAGGAAAATGAAACTTAATTGATGTTTGGTTGTTTCATTACATATTTCGATGAGATTCAGAATTATCTTTTGCCATGTAAAGCCACCTTCCAAACTGCTGCATACTCGGATAAGCGTCAGATAGGGTGTGTGGTGTAGGCCTATTGTGTGTGATGAGAATGGAGAACTCCAGGTTTTTTTAAAGAAACCATACTGCCATTCCACATGCAGGCTGTGTATTAGAGATGTGTGTCTAAACAAAATAAGTGTGTAAAGACACTAGTTTGTAGAAATTGGGTGTTCTTTCATAGTGGCACAGAGTTCCAAAGACTTCTCGTTTTGGATGAACTCATGGACATCTGGACTTACAGTAAATCATGTTAGGTGTAAAATGTTATTTTTTGTGATTTAGCTAAGTATTGTTCTCTATGCAAGTGATGTATCAAATACTGTCGTGCAAAAGTAAATCATAATGACAATAAATTAAGTTCAGTTGAAACAATCTGAGAATTCTGGTTTTCTTTTCTCATTAATTAATCTCGGTTACACCATAATTAAAATATGCCGGAATTTGGTCAGATGCTCATGCTCCATAGTCTGTCCAGGAGAGATTAGACCCAGTCATAATTTTTTGATTTGTTGTAACTGCACCAAAGAGTAGGCCTACCTACACATTGCACTATTTTTAGATTATTTTCTACTGTAGGGTTAAACTCTGAGAATGTTATCCAGTTCTTGACTTGACAGAATACCTACACTACCATTCAAAAGTTTGGGGTCACTTAGAAATGTCCTTGTATTTTAAAGAAAAGCACATTTTGTTGTCCATTAAAATAACATCAAATTGTTCAGAAATACAGTGTAGACATTGTTAATCTTGTAAATGACTATTGTAGCTGGAAACGGATGACTTTTTATGGAATATCTACGTAGGCGTACAGAAGCCCATTATCAGCAACCATCACTCCTGTGTTGCAATGGCACGTTGTGTTAGCTAATGCAAGTTTAGCATTTTAAATGGCTAATTGATCATGATAGAACCCTTTTGCTATTATGTTAGCACACCTGATAACTGTTGTTCTGATTGAAGAAGCAATAAAACTGGCCATCTTTAGACCAGTTGAGTATCTGGAGCATCAGCATTTGTGGGTTCGATTACAGGCTCAAAATGGACAGAAACAAAGCACTTTCTTCTGAAACTCGTCAGTCTATCCTTGTTCTGAGAAATTAAGGCTATTCAATGCTAGAAATTGCCAACAAACTGAAGATCTCGTACAACGCTGTATACTTCACAAAACAGCGCAAACTGTCTCTAACCAGAATAGATAGAGTGGGAGGCCCCGGTGCACAACTGAGTACGAGGACAAGTACATTAGAGTGTCTAGTTTGAGAAACAGACGCCTCACAAGTCCTCAACCTACAGCTTCATATTTCTCGCATGGAATAGCCTTAATTTCTCAGAACAAGAATAGACTGACACGTTTCAAAAGAAAGTGCTTTGTTTCTGGCCATCTTGAGCCTGTAATCGAACCCACAAATGCTGATGCTCCAGATACTCAACTAGTCGAAATAAGGGCAGTTTATTGCTTCTTCAATCAGTACAGTTCAAACCGTTTTCAGCTGTGCTAACATAATTGCAAAAGGGTTTTCTAATGATCAATTAGCCTTTTTAAAATTATAAACTTGGATTAGCTAACACAGTGTGTCATTGGAACACAGGAGTGATGGTTGCTGATAATGGGCCTCTGTACGCCTACATGTATATATTCCATAGATATTCCATTTTATAGTAATTTACAACATTAACAATGTCTACACTGTATTTCTGAAAAAAGTTATGTTATTTTAATGGCCAAAAAAATGGCTTTTCTTTCAAAAACAAGGACATT
Organism: Oncorhynchus keta; assembly: GCF_023373465.1. NCBI lineage: Eukaryota > Metazoa > Chordata > Actinopteri > Salmoniformes > Salmonidae > Oncorhynchus > Oncorhynchus keta. The sequence continues at coordinate 28,845,429 of NC_068421.1, forward strand.
TCTAAGTGACCCCTTTTGAACAGTAGTGTATCTGGAAAATATTCTTAGTTAATTTATCCTCACCCATAAACTAGTAGGCTCGATTTGCTTTCATATACGTTGTTCCATGGCACCATCTACTGGCCCAAACATTGTAGTTGATGATCAAATCAAGTTGTATTTGTAACGTGTGACAAATATAATAGGTAAGGGAAAGGGGGATATCTAGTCAGTTGTTCAACGGAAATGTGTCTTCTGCATTTAACCCAAGCCCTCTGAATTAGAGAAGTGCGGGGGGTTCTTAATCGGCATCCACGTTTTCGGTGTAGCCCTTACTGTGAATGCTTACTTACAAGACCTTAACCAATAATGCAATTTTAAGAAAAATAAGAGTTAAGAAAAATGTTACTAAATAAACTAAAGTAAAAAAACAAAAGAGAAACAATAAAATAACAATAATGAGGCTATATACAGTGGGTACCGGTACCAAGTCAATGTGTGGAGGTACAGGTTTGTCGATGTAATTAAGGTAATATGTACATGTACAGTAGGTAAAGTGACTATGCATAGATAAAAACAGTGAGTAGCAGCGGTGTAAAAAACTGAGGTGGGTCAAAGAAAATAGTCAGAGTAGCCATTTGATTAGCTGTTAAGCAGTCTTATAGCTTGGGGGTAGAAGCTGTTAAGAAGCCTTTTGGACCTAGACTTGGCACTCCAGTACCGCTTGCCGTGCGGCATGGCTAGGGTGGCTGGAGTCTTTGGGCATTTTTAGGGCCTTCCACTGACAGGTATAGATGTCCTGGATGCCAGGAAGCTTGACCCAAGTGATGTACTGGCCCGTAGCCCCTTGAGGTCGGAATGTGAGCAGTTGCCATACCAGGAGGTGATGCAACCAGTCAGGATGCTCTCGATGGTGCAGCTGTATAACTTTTTGAGGATCAGAGGACCCATGTCAAAACTTTTCAGTCTCCTTAGGGGGAATTGGCGTTGTCGTGCCCTCTTCACGACTGTCTTGGTATGTTTGGACCATGATAGTAGGTGATGTGGACACCAAGAACCTTGAAGCTCTCAATCTGCTCTACTACAGCCCCCATCAATGACAATGGGAGCATGCTTGGCCCTCCTTTTCCTGTAGTCCCCGATCATGTCCTTTGTCTTGATCACGTTGAGGGAGAGGTTGTTGATATAGTATATTAGGCTCCAAGGTCCTAATTCATAATCAATGTAGTGTCTGTATACTTTAGATGCACACTCACTTGTGAAGTCACTATTATTGGTGTAGGCCGTCTACCTATAATAATAGGTTGCTGGACACTACTCATAAGGCCAAATGATAAATAATGATGATTTAAAATTGCAAGATGAAAATGGCCAAACAATCATAATCTAAGAATCTGCTCACCTGAAATTATTCGCGTAATCATACCAATATCACACACCTGCGTTAATTTATTTGACATGTATTCTATAAGGGAGGCATACTGAGACACAGGTCTCTTTTACAGATTGTATTACCGTGGACTATTTTATTTGGCGGACGTAGCCATTTCTAGGTCTCTACTGAGCACATTTCTGGTGTTCATGAATGCCCTCGCGGAGAAGCGCGATTCTGAACGGGGAGAAAGTGTAGCTATCTAGTACATAACTTTAAGCGCGAGTGATACCTTATTTCGTGTTTTCAGCAGTGTTTGTGTACTATACTCAAATTAATTTCTAATCGGCGGTGATATACTTGAATACCGTCTTGCGAAATCGCTTTTTATTTCAACCTACCGCTAAAATAAACTAGCTAACGTTAGCTTGCTAGATAACATGTCGGGAGGCGTCGTGCGAGGCCCCGCAGGAAATAACGATTGTCGAATTTATGTCGGAAATCTACCTCCTGATATTCGCACTAAAGATGTTGAGGACGTGTTCTACAAATACGGAGCTATTCGAGACATCGATTTGAAAAATCGGAGAGGGGGACCTCCCTTTGCCTTCATCGAATTTGAAGATCCCAGGTAGCTAACGTTAAAGGCTAGCTTGTTAACGTTAGAGCAGTGCACGATTTGCTATCTGCTCATGCGACAACGTGAATCTTCTCTGCACATGTTTCTACCGTAACTATCTATTTTCGTTTTAGGAATGTACAGTGACATCAATTGGCCTGATAGTTGCTTCTGTTTCGGCATTTACATGTTGTGAAGGTGTCTTTGTTTGTGGCTAACCGACCAAACTCCCAAGATTTATAATCGTAAACCGTGGAGTTAAGTTGGGCCGGTTAACTACTGGTAACATATAATATGCTAATGAGGCACACCGCAGAGTGCTGTGTGGACGATTGTTTAGCAATACTTTTCTATTATCACTTTTTCAGGGACGCAGACGATGCAGTGTACGGACGAGACGGCTATGACTACGACGGTTATCGGCTGCGAGTTGAATTCCCTCGGAGCGGAAGGGGTGGGGGAAGAGGCGGCTTTGGTGGTGGTGGTGGTGGCGGTGGTGGCGGGGGGGTTGGTGGCGCTCCTAGAGGCAGATACGGGCCGCCATCCAGACGCTCCGAGTATAGGGTCATTGTCTCAGGTGAGTCATGTAACTAGGGTGTTAATTAAGTAGGGTCAAAATGAAACCGCTTTTGGTATTATACTTTGTACTCAGTTTTATAGACATGCTTCTCAGGAACACTATTTTATGAGGTTAGGGATTTACAATGGCTGAGATCTCATTTACAAGTGATCGAAAAAAGGTTGTGGACTGGTCATTGTTAATCCCAAACCAATAATGGCCTCAAATCCATCTGTATGTAGTCTATATTTCAACAGGTTTTGCCCAATATCTCAAGGTAGGGTGGCCAAATGTAATGTCATTTTCAGTAGCGAGTGTCGACAGTGGTCTAAGCCACTGCACCTCATTGCTTGAGGTGTCACCACTGACACCATGGTTCGAATCCAGGCAGTATCACAACAGGCCGTGATTGTGCGCCGCCCCATAGGACTCCGAATTGGCCCAGCGTTGTCGGGTTTGGCCAGTGTAGGCCGTCATTGTAAATAAGAATTTAACTTGCCAAGTTAAATAAGGGTTAAATCAATAAATCAGAGTTGATTCAAATACAAGTAAAATGTATGAAATTAAAAACTGATATTATGCAAATGAGTCCATACACAATTACAGTGATTTAAGACTAAGTTAAGGTAGGGTGGTCATATTAACAAATCTTTGCTTTGTGTAAAAGTACGTTTGCACCAATTTCATATATTAGAATCAACTTTTAATACGACTTTGTGCAAAATAGGTACCTATTACGCAAATTACTATATGGAATGAAATTAAAAAACAGGATGGTAGGCCCATTCATTTAAAATAAGGTGGACATGTTGTTAACAGAGTACCAGTCAAAAGTTTGGACACACCTATTCATTCAAGGGGTTTCCTTTATTTGGACTATTTTCTACAATGTGGAATAATAGTGAAGACAAACTATTACATAACACAGAATCATGTAGTAACCAAAAAAGTGTTAAACAAATCAAAATATATTTTATGTTCTATAAAGTAGCCACCTTTTGCCTTGATGACAACTTTGCACACAATTGGCAATCTCTTCATGAGATAGTCACCTGGATTGGATTTCAATTAACATGTGTGCCTTTTTAAATGTTAATTTGTGGAATTTCTTTCCTCAATGTGTTTGAGCCAATCAGTTGTGTTGTGACAAGGTAGGGTTGGTATTAGAGGTCGACCGATTATGATTTTTCAACGCCGATACCGATTTTTATTGGATGCCCCCCCAAAAAAAAGCTGCTACCGATTAATCTGCCAATTTTTTTATATATTTGAAATAATGACAATTACAACCACACTGAGTGAACACTTTTGTTTTAACTTAATATAATTCATTGATCTTATTTAGGCTCAAATAAATAATGAAACTTGCTCAATTTGGTTTAAATAATACAAAAACAGTGTTGGAGAATGTACAAGTGCAATATGTGCCATGTAAAAATAAAAAGCTTAACATTTAAGTTCCTTGCTCAGAACATATGAAAGCTGGTTTTTCAATATTCCCAGTAAAGAAATGTTAGGTTGCAGTTATTATAGGTATAATGATGTGTTGACTATTTCTCTCTCTACCATTTGTATATCATATACCTTTGACTATTGGATGTTCTAGTAGGCACTTTAGTATTGCCAGCCTAATCTCAGGAGTTGATAGGCTTGAAGTCATAAACGGCGCTGTAATCAAGCATTGCTAAGAGCTGCTGGCAAACACAGTCAAGTTTGAATGAATGCTTACGAGCCTGCTGCTGCCTACCACCGCTCAGACTGCTCTATCAAATATCAAATCATAGACTTAATTATAATATAACAAACACAAATACGAGCCAATGGTCATTAATATGGAAACTCTCATTTAGAAAACAAAACGTTTATTCTTTCAGTGAAATATGGAACCGTTCAGTATTTTATCTAACGGGTGGTAACCCTAAGTCTATATATTGCTGTTACATTGCACAACCTTCAATGTTATGTCATAATTATGTAAAATTCTGGCAAATTAGTTTGGAACGAGCCAGGCGGCCCAAACTGTTGCATATACCCTGACTTCGTTTGGCGAAGTAAGCTGTGATTCGGTGATAAATTAACAGGCACCACATTGATTATATGCAACGCAGGACAAGCTAGTTAACTACACATGGTTGATGATATTACTAGGTTAACTAGTGATTGTGTGAAGATTGTTTTTTATAAGATAAGTTTAATGCTAGCTAGCAACTACCTTGGCTCCTTGCTACACTCGCGTAACAAGTGGTCAGCCTGCCAAGCAGTTTCCTCGTGGAATGCAATGTAATCGGCGTCCAAAAATGCAGATGACCAATTTTTTTTATTTTTATAAACTTGAAATTGGCCCTAATTAAATCGGTAAGGCCGATTAATTTTTAGACTTCTAGTTGTTATACAGAAGATAGCCCTATTTGGTAAAAGACAAGTCCATATTGTGGCAAGATAAGCTCAAATAAGCAAAGAGATACGACAGTCCATCATTATTGAAGACATGAAGGTCAGTCAATACCGAAAGGCTTCAAGTGCAGTCGCAAAAAAACATCAAGCGCTATGATTAAACTGGCTCATGAGGACCGCCACAGGAAAGGAAGACCCAAAGTTACCTCTGCTGCAGAGGATAAGTTCATTAGTTATCAGCTTCGGAAATCTGAAATTAACTGCACCTCAGATTGCATTCGACATAAATGCTTCAGAGTTCAAGTAACGCACGTCTCAACTGTTCAGAGGAGACTGCGAGAATCAGGCCTTCATTGTCGAATTGCTGCAAAGAAACCACCACTAAATGACAACGATAAGAATTGCTTGTGCCAAGAAACACAAGCAATTGACTTTAGAGAAATCTGTCCAAATGTAATATTTTTGGTTCCAACCAGCATTGTCTGTGAGGCGCAGAGTAGGTGAACAGATGATCTCCATCTAGTTTGCAGTTAGTCCCAGTATCATTTGTTTTTCAACTGGACAATGACCCAAAACACACACCTCCACGCTGTGTAAGGGTTATTTGACCAAGAAGGAGAGTGATGGAGTGCAGCATCAGGTGACCTGGCCTACACAATCACCCAACCTTAACCCAATTGGACAGCAGAGTGAAGGGAAAGTAGCCAACAAGTACTCGGCATATGTGGGAACTCCTTCGAGACTGCATTCCAGGTGAAGCTGGATGAGAGAATGCAAAGTGTGCAGAGCTGTCATCAAGGCAAAGGGTGGCTACTTTGAAGAATATGAAATATATTGATTTGTTTAACACCGTTTTGATTACTACATGATTCCATATGTGTTATTTCATAGTTTTGATATCTAAACTATTATTCTACAATGTAGAAAATAAACTCAGCAAAAAAAAGAAACTTCCCTTTTTCAGGGCCCTGTCTTTCAAAGATCATTTGTAAAAATCCAAATAACTTCACAGAAGCCCCCCCCCCCCCATTGTAAAGGGTTTGAACACTGTTTCTCATGCTTGTTCAGTGAACCATAAGCAATTAATGAATTTGCAGCTGTAGAACTGTCATTAAGACAATACCCGCTTACAGGTGGTAGGCAATTAAGGTCACAGTTAGGCCTCTTTAGTGTCCTAAGTTTTCATATCTACTGAAAAACACCAAAAGAAAGATGCCCAGGGTTCCTGCTCATCTGCGTTAACGTGCCTTAGGCATGCTGCAAGGGGGCGTGAGGACTGCAGATGTGGCCAGGGCAATAAATTGCAATGTCCTTACTGTGATACGCCTAAGACAGCACTACAGGGAGACAGGATGGACAGCTGATCATCCTCACAGTGGCAGACTACATGTAACAACACCTGCACAGGATCGGTACATCCAAACATCACACAGGTACAGGATGGCAATAACTGCCCGAGTTACACCAGGAACACACAATCCCTCCATCAGTGCTGAGAGAGGCTGGACTGAGGGCTTGTAGGCCTGTTGTCTGGTGAGGACCGGCCTTACATCACCGGCAACAACGTCGCTTATGGACACAAACCCATCGTTGCTGGATCAGACAGGACTGGCAAAGAGTGCTCTTCACTGACGAGCCACGGTTTTGTCTCATCGGGGGTGAGGGTCGGATTTGCAGTTATTGTCGAAGGAATGAGCGTTACACCAAGCCCTGTTCTCTGTAGCGGGATGAAGTTGGAGGGCATGTCATGGTCTGGGGTGGTGTGTCACAGCATCATCGGACTGCGCTTGTTTTCATTGCAGGCAATCTCAACACTGTGCGTTACAGGGAAGACATCCTCCTCACTCATATGGTGCCCTTCAGGTAGGCTCATCCTGACATGACCCTCCTGCATGACAATGCCACCAGCCATACTGCTTGTTCTGTGTGCGATTTCCTGCAAGACAGGAATGTCGGTTTTCTGCCATGGCCAGCCAAGAGCCCAGATCTGAATCCCTTGAGCACGCCTGGGACCTGTTGGATCAGAGGGCTAGGACCATTTCTGTTCGTCACATGTCTATGGAACTTGTTCAGTTTGTCTCAGTTGTTGAATCTTGTGTTCAAACAAATATTTACACATGTTAAGTTTTCTGAAAATAAATGCAGTTGACACAGAGGACGTTTCCTTTTTTGCTGAGTTTAGTAAAAAATAACGTTAGCTAGCTCAAGGGGTTAAGGTAAGGGTTAGCTAACATGCTAAGTGTACTGAAGAAATATATAAATGCAACTTCTATGATTTTACTAAGGTACAGTTCATATCAGGAAATAAGTCAATTTCAATAAATAAATTAGGCCCTAATCTATTGATTTCACATTATTGGGCAAAGACACAGCCATGGCTGGGCCTGGGAGGCCCACTCACTCCAAATGAGTTTTTCCCCTACAAAAGGGCTTTATTACAGACACACGTACTCTTCAGTTTCATCAGAGGTCCCGGTGGCTGATCTCAGATGGAGATAGCCCAGGAGGTCCTGGGCTAGCTTGTTTCCAGGTGGTCTGCCATGGTTAGTTCGGTTGAACATACTGCCAAATTCTCTAAAACAATGTTGGTGGCTTATGGTATAGAAATGAACATTAAATTATCTGGCAACAGCTCTGGTGGACATTCCTGCATTCAGCATGCCAATTGCACACTTCCTCAACATGAGACATCTGTGGCGTTGTGTGACAACTACATTTTAGTGGCCTTTTATTGTCCCATGGCACAAGGTGCACCTGTGTAATGACCATGCTGTTGAATCAGCTTGTTGATATGCCACACCTGTCAGGTGGATGGATTATCTTGGCAAAGGAGAAATGCTAATTAACAGGGATGTAAACACATTTGTGCACAATTTGAGAGAAATTAGCTTTTTGTTCATATGGAACATTTCTGGGATTTCTTATTTCAGATCATGAAACATGGGACCAACACTGCATGTTGTGTTTATTTTTGTTCAGTATAGTTATAAAGTAACTAGTTGCTAAAGTTGTCCTTGATGAGATTCGAAAATGCAACCTTTGGGTTGCTAGATGTTCACGTTATACGCCCACCCATCCACCCTAACCAACCACCCTCCTTTAAATGTAACATATCATACTAATTTGAGTGTCCTGGATTTACATTCACTATGTTAAGTCTAGTCTGAGACCATTGTGGAATGACTGAAGAGGAAGGAAAAACGTTTAACCTTAAATTGCAGTCCAAGGACGTCTGACTGTAAAACACCCTCAGGACATTCCCATACTTGTTAGCAATACAATGTCACATCAATCTTACTCTGGTAGTGAGTAATACCCATCGCAAAGAGCAAATATGAACGCTCAGATTGAGTTCCAGTTTTTTTTTTTAAATGCTGTCCCACAGAATTGAACGTTCTAAGCACAGCACTTACTTGACATTTGGGCTCATCATGTAAATATCAACTTCCACATTCATGTTTTCAAATTATTTCTATATTTTGATAACCACATTATTGAAATGAGTGACGATGTATTTGATTTATTGCAGTTTTGTAGAATTCTCACCTAGTGTCCATTGTTTGTTTTGTCACTTAACACCCTAGTGTAATGTGGGTTGGGTTTATATACATCATTGGTTGCACTACCGCACTGTGCAATTGGTAATTTACCAGTCTTTAATGTTTCAATGACACTGTGCTGGTGGTCTTCTCTATTTAACTAACAAATAGACTCCCTGGAGTGTTACTGCCAGATTAACCTACTGTAATGTAGCAGGTGTAAAAGAACCACCTGAAACTAGGTCCCCTGCTGTACTGAACGGCCAGTAGAAAAACTGTAGAGGTTTAGGGAATGCTGTCGACATGGCCACTGCCATTTAAAAACTCACCATACCCAGCAAACCTCAGTCTGTTCAAGAATGTAGCAAGCATTGAAGCGTACTGAAAGCACCTCCGCTCTTGACAAGAAGAAAAATAAACTGTCGGGAGGTTCTCTTCTGCACTGTTCAACCAATCCAGTAAATGTGGAGAAGTGGTCAAGATGGAGTGTCGCGTCGTGTCACAGGTGCACTTTCCATTTCCCCTGAAAACCAGAACATCCAGTTGTTGGGGACTCTGCAGAGGCTACTGTCTAATTGGCTAGTTCCTTTTTCACCAGACAGAAGCACTGGTCTTTTTTGGTCGGCTAAGTAGTGATATCCATTCCTTCCACATTAGTTCATTGTTTTTGGTTGTGTAGAACCAGCCTGGTTTAGTTGGTCTGTGCACATTCTGAATTATATTGCTATGCCACAGATCTATTGAGCAAGTTTGTACCATTTCAGTAAAGTGTTGAAAGTAATCACTTTGAGTAAAACATCTAATTTATTTGCTCTTCTCTTCAAAGGGCTTCCCCAGAGTGGCAGCTGGCAGGACCTCAAGGATCACATGCGTGAGGCTGGGGATGTATGTTATGCTGACGTTTTCAGAGATGGAACTGGGGTTGTGGAGTTTGTGCGCAAAGAAGACATGACCTACGCTGTTCGAAAGCTGGATAACACCAAATTCCGATCACACGAGGTATGCTTTTAGGTTTTATTGGATTTGATTATAAGGATAGGATGATATTTTCATTAAAGGTAAGTAAAGTGACTACCAACACCATTGAATCTTTCCCCTCAACCTCTCCCCATTTTCAGTGACTACTTGTGCAGCCTTTCAAGAACTTAAGGCTTGTTTTGATGCAATGGAAGGAACCGTTTTGAGGTGGAAATGCTTTTTGTTTCAACGTCTAGTTCTTTTTGTGTGTCTACCAGGGAGAGACCGCATACGTTCGCGTGAAAGTAGATGGTCCCCGCAGCCCGAGCTATGGAAGATCCCGTTCCAGGAGCCGCAGTCGAAGCAGGAGCCGCAGCGCAGCCAGTCGCAGCCGCAGCAACTCTCGCGGTGGTGGTACCCGTGGTGGCAGAGGATCTCCTCGCTACTCTCCACGCCATAGCCGCTCTCGCTCCCGTTCCTAAACTCTGTTGCCATTTTGGTGGATCCCCTGTTAGCAGTTCCTCTTTCCACTTGTTTTTACCTCCTTTTGAGTTTCAGAAGTCAACTATAGATTTTAATTTTTGCATTCCATCTCCTGATGTCCTAGTGGAAGGTCTTGGTATGTAGGTGTATCCCCTCCTGTCACCTTTCCTCCCTAACCCTCCCTACTTTAGTCCTTTTGTTTTGATCTCCTTTCTCAATTCATTTTAATTGACCTGTTGTCTTTCCTCCAAAAATGTTGCAACATTTGAAAACCTATTGCTCTGAACTTCAAAAATGTTGATCTTATTAACAAGTTCAATGTTTTTGTAAGTGTTGGAAAATGTATGTACTTTTTCATGAGATGGCGGGAGTCTCATTGCTAAACTGTATTTTACCCTTGTGTCTTCCTTTAGACATCTGAAGATAAGGATTAAAGAGTGATTTGGAATAAAAGTTGTGGAGCACATTTCATTTGTTTGATCAGGATAGGACATCTTAAGAGGAGTCAGGTCGAGGCAATGGTATGCTTTAGTATTGATTATTTGCATCTATTGATAAAGTCGTTGCTACAAGGATGCATGATTGTTTCTTGAATGTAGCACAATTTTCTATCATATCTATATCTGCCCTATCTATTGTTTGGCAACCTTTTTAGCACTGAAACAGTGTATGTCTTTGGTTTTGTGCCAGGACAAAGGTCCTTAATGTACCTTTTTAACTTTAATGCTACATAAGAACCATTTATCTTTTTTATTTTTTTATAGATGCTGTTTTAATATTAGACAGGGGCTCTGGGCTTGTTTCAGCTTAAACATTGAAGCATATTAGACATTTTCTAAAGTATTAATTTGATGGTTTGGGTGCTCACTGACATTTTCAAATTGATCTTTAGTAGTGACATGTCATGAGTGCACAAAATAAGAAGTGGGCTGGGCCCAAATCAGACATGATTCTAATGGTTTCCCTCTGATTTTTTTTTTCCTGGTATTTCAAGGTTTTGATTGGAGGAGTGGCTCAGTGGATCCCAATCCTTGGAGCCGGATCAGAGGAGCATTTAGGGAAGGGATAGGCAAGGATGGATGCTTGGAGCCGGATCAGAGGAGCGTTTAGGGAAGGGATAGGCAAGAATGGATGCTTGGAGCGGGATCCATTTTCCAGGAATCAAATCAATTGAACTTATTAAGGAATCCTAGATGCAACTTTTTGAATGGCCCAGTTTATTTCAATTTTTGAGCGGTAAATATGCACAGAGTCAAAGGATATGGATAAGGATTATTTACGTTTTTGGAGTAAGAAAAGGAAACTGAGGACCAGGAAGTTGGATCAAAGAATGGAAGGAGACGTAGGAGTCTGGTAAATAAGGGATTAAAATTTGTGATGGTTGGGGATTATTTAGTATAGTTAGTCTGTCTTTCTTAAATTTAATTTACTCTTTTAGTTTAGCATTTTCAATAAAATCCTGAAAAGACGTACCTGTTTTTTAGTTTGTTTTTCTTTTGAATTAATGTAAAATATGAACTTAATGGCCCTATGATTTAATTAGAGGCCAAATTGTAGAATATCCCAGTAGACCATCTACTCTAATGTATTACATTATACATCATGGGGCGGTGTCCCGGACACAGATTAATCTTAGTCCTGGACTAAAGTTACACTGAAAAAGTAAAAATGCAACATGTGAAGTGTTGGTTTCATGAAGATCCCAGAAATGTTACATACACAAAAAGCCTATTTCTCCTAAATGTTGTGCTCAAATGTATTTACATCCCTGTTAGCATTTCTCATTTGCCAAGATCATCCATTTGAAAGATGTGGCATATCAAGAAGCTGATTTAAACTGCATGATCACGCAGCTGCACTGTATGCTGGGGACAATAAAAGGCCACTCTAAAATGTGCAGTTTTGTCACAACACAATGCCACAGATGTCTCAAGTTTTGAAGGAGCGTGCAATTGGAATGCTGACTGCAGGAATGTCCACGAGAGCGGTTGCCAAAGAATGTAATGTTAATTTCTCTACCATAAACTGCCATCCGTGTTTTAGAGAATCTGTCAGTACATCGAACCTGCCTTGTGTATGGCGTCGAGTGGGCGAGCAGTTTGCTCATGTCAACGTTGTGAACAGCTTGCCCCATGTTGGCCGTGGGGTTATAGTGTGGGTATGCATCATAAGCTACGGAAAATGAACACAATTGCATTTTATCAATGGCAATTTGAATGAACAGAGATGCCGTGACTAGATCCTGAAGCCCATTTTGCCGTTCATCCGCCGCCATCACCTCATGTTTCAGCATAAATATGCACTGCCCCATGTCGCAAGGATCTTTACACAATTCCTGGAAGTTAAATGTCCCAGTTATCCCATGGCCTGCATACTCACCAGACATGTCACTGAGCATATTTGGCATGCTCTGGATTGAGGTATATGAGAGCGTGTTCCAGTTCCCGCCAATATCTATCAACTTCGCACAGCCTCTGAAGAGGAGTGGGAGAACATTCCACACGCCACTATCAGCAGCCTGATCAATTCTATGCAAAGGAAATGTTGCGCTGCATGAGGCAAATGGTGGTCACACCAGATATGGACTTTTTGATCCACAGCCCTACCTTTTAAGGTATCTGTGACCATATGCGTGTCTGTATTATCAGTCATGTGAAATACATAGATTAGGGCCTAATGAATTCATTTAAATTGACTGATTTCATTATGAACTCAGTAAAATCTTAGCAATTGTTGCATGTGTTCACATTTTTGTTCAGTATATTTCAATGGAGATTCTGAATTGACCACACCTTTTAGACCAGGACTAGGCTTAATCAGGAAACTGACCTCATGGGTTGCATGAAATAACTGAATATAAACTTGTCAATAAGTGATAAAACTACCTGTTTATGAGTTGTATGCATTAGTAAGGAAATGTAAAATATTCAGGAAAATTTCATTTCAAGCAAATGTGCTTACGTGAAAAGTATGGGCATGGATCAGAAAACCAGTCAGTCTCTGGGATCCTGAGTGGCGCAGCGGTCTAAGGCACTGCATCTCAGTACTTGAGGTCTCACCACAGACACCTTGGTTCGAATCCAGGCTGTATTGCAACCGGCTGTGATTGGGAGTCCCATAGGACGGCGCACAATTGACCCAGTGTTGTCCGTGTTAGGCCATTATAGGCCGTCATTGTAAATAAGAATGTTTTCTTAACTGCCTTGCCTACTAGTTAAATAAAGGTTAATAAAAATAAAAAATAGAGTTGATCCGGCTGTTGATTGTGGCCTGTGGAATGTTGTTCCACTCTTCAATGGCTGCGAAATTGCTGGATATTGGCGGAAACTGGAATACTGTCATACACGTCAACACAGAGCATCCCAAACATGCTTGATGTCTGTTGAGTATGCAGACCATGGAAGAACCAAAACATTTCCAACTTTCAGGAATTGTGTACAGATCCTTAAAACATGGGGTTGTGCATTGTCATGCTGAAACATGAGGTGATGGCGATGGATGCATGGTATGACAATGGGTCTCAGGATCTTGTCACCATCTCTGTGCATACAAATTGCCATCAATAAAATGTAATTGTGTTGTCCATAGCTTATGTCTGCCCATACCACAACTCCATGGGGCACTCTGTTCACAACGTTGGTGTCATCAAACCGCTCGTCCACACAACGCCATACACATGGTCTGCGGTTATGAGGCTGGTTGGAAGTACTGCCAAATTCTCTAAAACAAATTAATATTACATTCTCTTGCAATAGCTCTGGTGGACATTACTGCAGTCAGCATGCCAATTGCATGCTCCTTGAAAAACATGAGTTGTCTGTGGCATTGTGTTGTGACAAAACTGCACATTTTAGAGTGGCCTTTTATTGTCCCCATCACAAGGTGTACCTGTGTAATGATCATGCTGTTTAAAAACGTATTGAAATGCCACACCTGTCACATGGATGGATAATCTTGGTAACGGAGAAATGCTCACTACTAGGGATGTAAACAAATTAGAGAAATAAGCTTTTTGTGAGTATTGAACATTTCTGGGATCTTTTTTATTTCAGCTCATGAAAAATGGTACCAACACTTAACATGCTGCGTTTATATTTTTGTTCAGTGTACATCTTACACAGACAATATAAAGTCCAGTAGAAACATGGATTGTATTTCTATGATAAGACAACAATGTAATAATATAGCCTAGATAATGTGATATCAATTTGTAAGTCGCTCTGGATAAGAGCGTCTGCTAAATGACTTAAATGTAAATGTAAATGTATATCACGCATACATTAATTGATGCTGCTAAACAATAAGATTACACATTGAGCATAAATACTCGGTACACCTGAGTTTGCCAGGGGATCTTAACTACCTACCTCACCATGTAGCGTCAACGATGCATTGTGGGATGAAATAAGATGCTGGCAGAGAGGAGCTGGTAGAAAATGCTCGCAACACAAGAAGAGGTGGCAGCACAGCCAATCGCAGTGTAAGTGGCGTAGGGCAGCGTGTTAGGGCGGGGGAGGTATTTTGCAGGGCAGTTTCCCACATTTGCTTTGACTAAAGCTTATAAAAATTATTTGTCGCAGCACGATCTAGCAAGTAAATTAAGCTTTATATCCGTCAAGGTGGGTTACCTGATCGCGACGTGGAAAGAAGCTTCATCTCCTACACAAGGTGAGTGACAACGTTTATTTAGTAGCCTACACGCACTCACACTTGACTCGCATGGATGGTGGTGATTCAGTTTTTTTTTTTTTAATATTGAATCGAAGTTTCTCATACAAGGTAGTGTACTTTTACTATTTTTGATTTAAATCGTAAAGATGAGTCTATGAACTAATGCGCAGTCGCTACCACCTGCAGGGTATTGGCACGAATCAGATCTCCCTCAGACCTGTTCAATCGTCCATAATCTAAAGGATTTGTGTAGAAATTTAACGACTAACTAATGTATATTGATGTTTGCACTAGACTAGAACTGCATCACCCAAATGATGACCAATTCCAAATTGTATTAATCTAATGTCGCCATGTGATTTTTGCCTTGTAATTTAATTCGACCTGTATCGAGTTTCTCCGTAGCCTATTCGTATTGTACCTAACCTACACAGGGTCGTTGTCATAACGTAATCTTGTGTCGAAATACAAAGTAGCCCACCCAGTACATTCGTATACATTAATAGTTTGCCACATTGTATCAGTACTTAATTGGCTTGTCCTTTGGTTTTCACAGTAAACAAGACTTAGTTAACGGTGAAGATCAAAGGGCAAGCGATCTTTAAATAAATAAAAAACATTTTTATTTAACTAGGCAAGTCAGTTAAGAACGTTCTTATTAACAATGACGGTCTAGGAACGGTGGGTTAACTGCCTTGTTCAGTGGCAGAATGACATCTTTACCTTGTCAGCTCTGGGACTCAATCCAGCAACCTTTCGGTTACTGGCCCAACGCTCTGACCATTAGGCTACTTGCCGCCCCATAGTTGCAGGAGTTGCCTGTGAATTCAGGCTTTATCACTTCACTAGACTTGTAATTTTGTATCTATAGTGACAACGTTAGTTGTGACGTTTTGTTCTTGTTTGCAGGCATCATGACTGACAGGAAGGCAGTAATCAAGAATGCTGACATGTCAGAGGACATGCAGCAGGATGCAGTGGACTGTGCTACCCAGGCCATGGAGAAGTACAATATAGAGAAGGACATTGCAGCCTACATAAAGAAGGTGAGATGTGAATACTGTAGAATCAACCCAGTCAGGCCTGCTGCCTTTGGCCTGTGTATTCCAATTGTCTTCCATGGTGCAAGCTGTTTAAAATATGACATGGGCTGCATGAGGTCATTTTCTTCCTCATGTAGTCATGGATTACTTAAGCCCTGTTTTTGTTTTTTTATAAATCCCTATAGGAATTTGACAAGAAGTATAACCCAACATGGCATTGCATTGTTGGGAGGAACTTCGGCAGCTACGTCACTCATGAGACAAAGCATTTCATCTACTTCTACTTAGGGCAGGTGGCCATCCTCCTCTTCAAGTCTGGCTGAGTTCTGTGAGGCCTGGAGTGCCTCTCCTCCCAACCTGGACTGTAATGCACTGGTGGCTGATGTCACAACTTCCCACACACTTCAAATATTAAAATGAAAACATACCATGATGATACACAACTGGCTGTGCGCAACTGCATGGACTAAGATGTACCATATTTAATGTGTATATGTTACAGTACAAATACTACTTTCACTAGTTGCCATAAAATGCAACGAAGAGATTTTTGTTAATGCTGTTCTACATTTTGTTATACTTAAGTTGTAAATGCTTTAACAGTGGCCTTTGATTGTATAATAAAGGAAAGCTAGAGAATGTAGTCGTGCATCTGCTTTACCCCAGAGAGCTGTTTTGCTTTGTGACTCCTGTGCTACTGTTTGAATGTGCTGAGTTGCTCTAGACCTTGAACTACTACAGCAGTTTGTAATGCCTGTATCTTACCAAAGGTACAAGTGAGACTAGCACAATCTATTTGGACACATCTTCCCAGATTTGCAATTGCTTTTATCGATCCCATTTCCCAGTCATATCTCATAGGTGTAATGTCTCATTTGGCATAGTGAGGGTGTTGGCAATGTCCTATTGCTAATTGAGTTCCTATGTTAACATGCAGATGTTTTTAGAATGGTGGCTTGGAGGTTCCATTTGCGGACACCATCCATACTTGAACCTATTCTGGCTGTGCAACAAAGGACTCAATGTTGGCATTCAGGTCCTTTTGTACACTTGCATATCTTAGTGACTTAACTGTCTGCTTTGTTGGTAGTTTCAAGTCTGTCTATGGTTTGATGCACATTTCTATATGATTTGCACAGACATACCTCTTCTCTCTGCATGGGAGTACAACTGCACTTCACTGAAGGAATAATTGGGTTTTTGGCAATGAGGCCCTTTATCTACTTCCTCAGCCGACTGTAAGGAATCCTTTGAACAAGTATGAAGGAAGTTGGAGATCGTTTGGCAAATGCTAATTAGTGTTGGCGCAATCAATGGACGTTGCTAGTAAATACCATGTACTTCCAAACATTGCTTCAACGCATCTAAACGACATGAGTTCTGACTCCAGGGAATTAAATGAAGGGCCTCATTGCCAAAATCCCAAAGTATCCCTTTAAAGGGGTAAAGGTGCCCAGTAAAGTTGAACTTTAATTTAGTCAATAAAATGTTTAATCAAGTCACTGTTTTTGTCGTCTGTTCACTTTCAGCAGTAATAATTTAACCATGTCTTTGACGATACATTAGAATGTGTAGTCATTGCTGCAAAACCACGGGGGGTTGAACCCACCACACATTCTTTGGGCTATTGGCCATTAGATTTCAGTATGGTTGCTACACCCCAAAACAGGAATAATGTAACTGATCAAGACAGGTATTGGCTGGCAAATGAATTAACCACGGTGGTAGCATGTGTGCTTCTCTGGAGTACTCTTCAGTACTGAAGTGTGAACACTGTGTTGAACCCTAATAACCTGAGTATAGTTTATTTCTGCAACTGAGCAGTAATATTGATAATGGGGCCTAATGATGATCTTAGTCATGCTTTTGCAACCAATTGGCAGTATATGTTACCCTTCCTAGTTCAGAAGACACTAGTCCTGCATAGAGGTCAATTGCAGGCAAGGCTACAGAGGAGGAAGACCAAGTGAAGGACAAGTGACTAAATTATTTGTGGGGACAGACTGTGGCCAGTGGATGTGATCTCACCACAAATACTACTCTAGACCTTGCAGGGAAACGTGCACTGACAATCAATGTTCTTGTTTTTTAATGGATTACAGACATGCATGTGGTTACTATGAAAACAAGGTGCCTTTTGTTTCTCAGCATGGTAACTATTCTTGTCCAGCTGCCTATACTGTACACTGCACCTCAATGTGTGGTCCGTTACCTGACGGCCAGGTGAGGGAAGCATTCAGTAAGGATCTCTTCTTCCACTGCTAATCTATCCAAGGCTTGAATAACAAAAGAGCTAGACAATGGATGAGATACATTGAGTACATTGAAGTGGGTTGCAACAGACTCAATAGACTCCCCACCCCCCAGCTGCACGTTTAGTTTTTTTGCCCTGGATATTTGAATCAGCTGTGTAGTGCTAGGGCAAAAACCAAAACACGCACCCAGGAGAGACCCCAGGACTGAGTTTGGGAAACTCTGCTCTAGATAGTTCTGTCATTCAGCAATGAACTGTTGGACAGTCACAGTCACTTTGTAATGTAGTGTGTGTAGATGTGTTTTCCTGATTATAGAAACTCATTCAGATGAATACATTGTAAATATTCAAGGAACAGTCCTGAAAAGCAGAGAGCCGATAAAGCTAGTTATTCATCAAATGTTTTAAGAACTGCCATATCATATTGCCATATGCAATATCTAACCTGTTGCCTAGTCACTTTATCCCTACCTATATGTACATATACTGTATATCTCAACTACCTCTTAACCCTCCACATCGACTTGCTACTGCTACCCCATGTACAGTATATAGCCAAGTTATCGTTACTCATTGTGTATTTAGTACTCGTGTACAATCTTTTGGGGATAATTTTTGTATTTTTCTCTACATTGTTGAGAAGGGCTCGTAAGTAAACATTTCACTATATGTCTACATCTGTTTACGAAGCATGTGACAAATACAATTTGATTTGATGCCACGTGATATGGGTAAGATATATGTGAAATTATTCTCATACAGATTATATAGTTAAAGTCTGTTAAAGCTGTAAACATGCTAATGTCCTTGTTCCCAGGCTGCTTGTTATGATGTACTGCACACTATGCTCCCTTCTGATGACCGCTCTTACCCCACTCAATGTCCCTGCCACTGGGCACTGACTCATCATCGTGTGTGACTGTGTGTTCCTTTTTGCCTTCTTATATGGACTTGAGTGTTGTGTTACAATGGTGTGGCCTGTTTATTAGGTACACCACGTCGTTCACAAAAATTGTTTTCTTTTACAGACTATTTTTTATTTAACCCTTATTTTACCAGATAAGTTGACTGAGAACACATTCTCATTGACAGCAGTGACATGGGGAATAGTTACAGGGGAGAGGAGGGGAAATTAATGAGCCAATTGTAACTCAATTGAACTCAATGAATGAGCCACAATCAGTCATGTGGCTGTGGCTTTCTATATAAAGCAGGCAGACAGGCGTTGAGTCATTCAGTTACTGTTTCATTCAATGTTAGAATGGGCAAAACGGCTTCCCGAGTGGTGCAGCGGTCTAAGGCACTGCATCACAGTGCTAGAGGCATCACTACAGACCCGGGTTTGATCCCAGGCTCTGAGAGACCCATGAGGCAGTGTACAATTGGCCCAGCGTCGTCTGGGTTATAGGGAAGGGTTTGGCTGGCCGGTATATCCTTGTCCCATTGTGCTCTAGCGACTCCTTGTGGCGGACCTGGCTCATACACGCTGACTTCGGTCGGCTGTTGTACTGTGTTTCCTCCGACACACTGCTGTGGCTGGGTTCCGGGTTAAGCGAGAAGTGTGTCAAGAAGCAGAGTGGCTTGGTAGGATCGTGTTTCAGAGGACACGTGGCTCTCGACCTTCGCGTCTCCCAAGTCTGTACGGGAGTTGCAAGACTGTAATTACCAATTGGATACTACTAAATTGGGGAGAAAAAGGGGTAAGAAATAAAGAATGGGCAAAACGAGTGACCAAAGCAACCAGGCGCGCCGTTTCCAATATTTCGGGAAATGACAGCCTCCTGGGCTCTTCACGCATGAAAGTGATTAGGGTTTACAGAGAATGGTGCAACAAACAAAAAACATCCAGTCAGCAGCAGTCCTGTGGGAGAAAACAGCTTGTCAATGAGTATTGAAGGAGAATGGAAAAAATTGTGCAAGCTAAAGGGCAGGCCACAAACAGGCATATAACGGTACAACAGTAGTGTGCAGAACGGCATCTTGGAACACACAACTTGTTGATCCTTGTCATGGATGGGCTATTGTAGCATGTGACCTTACTGGGTTCCACTCCTATCAGTTAAAAAC
The DNA here is from genome assembly GCF_023373465.1 of Oncorhynchus keta. Classification (NCBI taxonomy): domain Eukaryota; kingdom Metazoa; phylum Chordata; class Actinopteri; order Salmoniformes; family Salmonidae; genus Oncorhynchus; species Oncorhynchus keta. The sequence continues at coordinate 28,865,366 of NC_068421.1, forward strand.
AACAAGAAACGGCTCCAGTGGGCATGTGATCATCATCGGCACCTTCATTGGGGAGGAGGGGCTCATAGTAATGGTTGGAACCGAATAAATGGAACGGTATCAAACACATGGTTTTCATGTGCTTGAAACTATTCACTCCATTCCAAACATTTTCATGAGCCGGCCTCCCCTCAGCAGGGGAGGTCTTTGGGGCATGTTTCCATGCCCCAAAGAATTCATTTTGTTATGGAGGCAAAGGGGGTCCCACCTGGTACTAGATGGGTGTACCCAATAAACTGGCCACGGTGTACATGGAAACATTTCATACAAAATCGCATCTCTTTTAACAAACTCTTGGCCCCTCATAGGCACGTGCACACAGAACTGACGCTCACACACCGACCTGATGCTCACAAACAAACCTGACGCTCACACACCGACCTGACGCTCACACACAAACCTGACGCTCACACACAAACCTGACGCTCACACACAGACCTGATGCTCACAAACAAACCTGACGCTCACACACCGACCTGACGCTCACACACAAACCTGACGCTCACACACAAACCTGACGCTCACACACAGACCTGACGCTCACACACAAACCTGACGCTCACACACAAACCTGACGCTCACACACAAACCTGACGCTCACACACAGACCTGACGCTCACACACAGACCTGACGCTCACACACAAACCTGACGCTCACACACAGACCTGACGCTCACACACAAACCTGACGCTCACACACAGACCTGACGCTCACACACAAACCTGACACTCACACACAGACCTGACGCTCACACACAAACCTGACGCTCACACACAGACCTGACGCTCTCACACAAACCTGACACTCACACACAGACCTGACGCTCACACACAAACCTGACGCTCACACACAGACCTGACGCTCACACACAGACCTGACGCTCACACACAAACCTGACGCTCACACAGAAACCTGACGCTCACACACAAACCTGACGCTCACACACAGACCTGACGCTCACACACAGACCTGACGCTCACACACAAACCTGACGCTCACACACAAACCTGACGCTCACACACAGACCTGACGCTCACACACAGACCTGACGCTCACACACAAACCTGACGCTCACACACAGACCTGACGCTCACACACAGACCTGACGCTCACACACAAACCTGACGCTCACACACAAACCTGACGCTCACACACAAACCTGACGCTCACACACAGACCTGACGCTCACACACAGACCTGACGCTCACGCAAAACCTGACGCTCACACACAAACCTGACGCTCACACACAGACCTGACGCTCACACACAGACCTGACGCTCACACACAAACCTGACGCTCACACACAGACCTGACGCTCACACACAAACCTGACGCTCACACACAGACCTGACGCTCACACACAGACCTGACGCTCACACACAGACCTGACGCTCACACACAGACCTGACGCTCACACACAGACCTGACGCTCACACACAGACCTGACGCTCACACACAGACCTGACGCTCACACACAGACCTGACGCTCACACACAGACCTGACGCTCACACACAGACCTGACGCTCACACAAAACCTGACGCTCACACACAAACCTGACGCTCACACACAGACCTGACGCTCACACACAGACCTGACGCTCACACACAGACCTGACGCTCACACACAGACCTGACGCTCACACACAGACCTGACGCTCACACACAGACCTGACGCTCACACACAAACCTGACGCTCACACACGGACCTGACGCTCACACACAAACCTGACGCTCACACACGGACCTGACGCTCACACACAAACCTGACGCTCACACACAGACCTGACGCTCACACACAGACCTGACGCTCACACACAAACCTGACGCTCACACACAGACCTGACGCTCACACACAGACCTGACGCTCACACACAAACCTGACGCTCACACACAAACCTGACGCTCACACACAGACCTGACGCTCACACACAGACCTGACGCTCACACACAGACCTGACGCTCACACACAGACCTGACGCTCACACACAGACCTGACGCTCACACACAGACCTGACGCTCACACACAGACCTGACGCTCACACACAGACCTGACGCTCACACACAGACCTGACGCTCACACACAGACCTGACGCTCACACACAAACCTGACGCTCACACACGAACCTGACGCTCACACACAGACCTGACGCTCACACACAAACCTGACGCTCACACACAGACCTGACGCTCACACACAGACCTGACGCTCACACACAGACCTGACGCTCACACACAGACCTGACGCTCACACACAGACCTGACGCTCACACACAGACCTGACGCTCACACACAGACCTGACACTCACACACAAACCTGACGCTCACACACAAACCTGACGCTCACACACAGACCTGACGCTCACACACAGACCTGACGCTCACACACAAACCTGACGCTCACACACAGACCTGACACTCACACACAAACCTGACGCTCACACACAGACCTGACGCTCACACACAGACCTGACGCTCACACACAGACCTGACGCTCACACACAGACCTGACGCTCACACACAGACCTGACGCTCACACACAAACCTGACGCTCACACACAGACCTGACGCTCACACACACACCTGACGCTCACACACAGACCTGACGCTCACACACAGACCTGACGCTCACACAAAACCTGACGCTCACACACAAACCTGACGCTCACACACAGACCTGACGCTCACACACAGACCTGACGCCCACACACAGACCTGACGCTCACACACAGACCTGACGCTCACACACAGACCTGACGCTCACACACAGACCTGACACTCACACACAGACCTGACACCCACACACAGACCTGACGCTCACACACAGACCTGACGCCACACACAGACCTGACGCTCACACACAGACCTGACGCTCACACACAGACCTGACGCTCACACACAGACCTGACGCTCACACACAGACCTGACGCTCACACACAAACCTGACGCTCACACACAGACCTGACGCTCACACACAGACCTGACGCTCACACACAGACCTGACGCTCACACACAGACCTGACGCTCACACACAGACCTGACGCTCACACACAGACCTGACGCTCACACACAGACCTGACACCCACACACAGACCTGACGCTCACACACAGACCTGACACCCACACACAGACCTGACGCTCACACACAGACCTGACGCCCACACACAGACCTGACACTCACACACAGACCTGACGCTCACACACAGACCTGACGCTCACACACAGACCTGACGCTCACACACAGACCTGACGCTCACACACAGACCTGACGCTCACACACAGACCTGACGCTCACACACAGACCTGACGCTCACACACAGACCTGACGCTCACACACAGACCTGACGCTCACACACAGACCTGACGCTCACACACAGACCTGACGCTCACACACAGACCTGACGCTCACACACAGACCTGACGCTCACACACAGACCTGACGCTCACACACAGACCTGACGCTCACACACAGACCTGACGCTCACACACAGACCTGACGCTCACACACAGACCTGATGCTCACACAGAGTATGCCTCTGATGTTAGTAAATGTGTTCCTCCAGAACTGGCCTACCTCAGAGGATGTTGATGTTCTTCCTCCCATCTGGCCCTTCAGTGAAATGAGGATGTTAAAAGGTTGCAAATAATCATTTAAACTCAGCAGAGTAATTGTGCACTGTTTCCAGTGACTATAGGGATTTTTAGTGGAGAGATTTGAGCTCAATGATTAGGGTCATCTGGAGGGCTCAGAAAAGAATGAGGGCATAAGAGTGAAAACATAAGTGTCCCTTTGAGAGTATGTGTGGGTGTTGAGTATTTCGAACAGTGAGTAACAGTGACTTTGTCAGTGGTTTGTCTACAGTATAGGAGGAGGTGTCCCTCTTGTGGTCAAATAGATAAAAAGCCAGTGACATGCATGTAATTCACATCAAAGGAGGCATGTACACTGAGTATACAAAACATTAAGAACACCTGCTCTTTCCATGACATAGACAGACCAGGTGAAAGCTGTGATCCTTTATTGATGTTACTTGCTAAATCACCTGCAATCAGTGTAGATGAAGGGGACGAGACAGGTTAAAGAACTATTTTTAAGCAATGATACATGGATTGTGTAATGTGTATTCGGAGGGTAAATGGGCAAGACAAAATATTTAAGTGCGTTTGAACGGGGTATGGTAGTAGGTGCCAGGCACACCGGTTTGTGTCAAAAACTACGACTCTGATGGGTTTTTCACGCTCAACAGTTTCCCATGTGTATCAACAAGTGTCCATCACCAAAAGGATGTCCATCAATATTAGGAAGGCGTATACTGTGCAGGTAGGATAGTCTACATGATGAGGTTATGGATAAGAGCAATAATTTTATTTAATTAAACAGCGGTCTAGCATTGATCATCTTGTCACCATAATAAGACCTGAAATATTTATTGGAAAGGAGCATCAAGGTCATCGTGCATTTTCACCACCCTGTGAAGCTCATCGTAAATTATTTAATCTGTAGCCTAATAGGTTTAAACCACATGGTTTCCAGTGTTGTAGTGGGAAGACCACACACCATATCATTGTGTGACTCCAAGTTTACTTCAATATGATGGTTATTATATCAATATTTGCTCAAAAAGGCATTTCCACTGCCATTTCTCGTATTATTAATTTTACCGGCACCAATTATCCCACCATGTTGAACAAATAAGTTATCTGTCGGCATTTATACAATACAATTCTTCCTGTTTCCATCACACCTGTCGTTATTGTTTCTATCCTGACCAGACCACACCGCTCGTGTCCTGTGCGCGAGAGTTGCAAAATTAATGTACACATACATGTTATTCAATCATTACACTCACACTGCTCACGCATGTAAAAAAGCATCTGCATAGCCAGACGCTAAAATAGAGCGTGGTTCTATTTGTGACGCTTAACGCTTAACACCTTTCCCATCTCCTCATTGGTTTTTAGGAGCATATACCCACGTTGGTGATTGAAAGATGAACTGAGGTCTATGGTCCAGTCAAGTCTGTAGTGGTAACGCACCTTGAAGTTGGTTGCCAACCACCAGAAGAAAATGAAGAAGAAGAAGCAGCAGCCTGAAGAAGAAGCAGAAGCAGCCTGAAGAATAAAAAGAAGAAGCAGCAGCCTAAAGAATAAAAAGAAGAAGAAGAAGCAGCAGCCTGAAGAATAAAAAGAAGAAGAAGAAGCAGCAGCCTGAAGAATAAAAAGAAGAAGAAGAAGCAGCAGCCTGAAGAATAAAAAGAAGAAGCAGCAGCCTGAAGAAGCAGCAGCCTAAAGAATAAAAAGAAGAAGAAGAAGCAGCAGCCTGAAGAATAAAAAGAAGAAGCAGCAGCCTGAAGAAGCAGCAGCCTAAAGAATAAAAAGAAGAAGAAGAAGCAGCAGCCTGAAGAATAAAAAGAAGAAGCAGCAGCCTGAAGAAGCAGCAGCCTAAAGAATAAAAAGAAGAAGAAGAAGCAGCAGCCTAAAGAATAAAAAGAAGAAGCAGCAGCCTGAAGAAGCAGCAGCCTAAAGAATAAAAAGAAGAAGAAGAAGCAGCAGCCTAAAGAATAAAAAGAAGAAGCAGCAGCCTGAAGAAGCAGCAGCCTAAAGAATAAAAAGAAGAACCAGCAGCCTAAAGAATAAAAAGAAGAAGAAGAAGCAGCAGCCTGAAGAAGCAGCAGCCTAAAGAATAAAAAGAAGAAGAAGAAGCAGCAGCCTGAAGAATAAAAAGAAGAACCAGCAGCCTAAAGAATAAAAAGAAGAAGAAGAAGCAGCAGCCTGAAGAATAAAAAGAAGAAGAAGAAGCAGCAGCCTGAAGAATAAAAAGAAGAAGAAGAAGCAGCAGCCTGAAGAATAAAAAGAAGAAGAAGCAGCAGCCTGAAGAATAAAAAGAAGAAGCAGCAGCCTAAAGAATAAAAAGAAGAAGAAGCAGCAGCCTGAAGAATAAAAAGAAGAAGAAGAAGCAGCAGCCTGAAGAAGCAGCAGCCTAAAGAATAGAAAGAAGAAGCAGCAGCCTAAAGAATAAAAAGAAGACGAAGAAGCAGCAGCCTGAAGAAGCAGCAGCCTGAAGAATAAAAAGAAGAAGAAGAAGCAGCAGCCTGAAGAAGAAGCAGAAGCAGCCTCAAGAATAAAAAGAAGAAGCAGCAGCCTAAAGAATAAAAAGAAGAAGCAGCAGCCTAAAGAATCAAAAGAAGAAGAAGAAGCAGCAGCCTGAAGAAGCAGCAGCCTGAAGAATAAAAAGAAGAAGAAGAAGCAGCAGCCTGAAGAATAAAAAGAAGAAGAAGAAGCAGCAGCCTGAAGAATAAAAAGAAGAAGAAGCAGCAGCCTGAAGAATAAAAAGAAGAAGCAGCAGCAGCCTGAAGAATAAAAAGAAGAAGAAGAAGCAGCAGCCTGAAGAAGCAGCAGCCTAAAGAATAGAAAGAAGAAGCAGCAGCCTAAAGAATAAAAAGAAGAAGAAGAAGCAGCAGCCTGAAGAATAAAAAGAAGACGAAGAAGCAGCAGCCTGAAGAAGCAGCAGCCTGAAGAATAAAAAGAAGAAGAAGAAGCAGCAGCCTGAAGAAGAAGCAGAAGCAGCCTCAAGAATAAAAAGAAGAAGCAGCAGCCTAAAGAATAAAAAGAAGAAGCAGCAGCCTAAAGAATCAAAAGAAGAAGAAGAAGCAGCAGCCTGAAGAAGCAGCAGCCTGAAGAATAAAAAGAAGAAGAAGAAGCAGCAGCCTGAAGAAGAAGCAGAAGCAGCCTGAAGAATAAAAAGAAGAAGCAGCAGCCTAAAGAATAAAAAGAAGAAGAAGAAGCAGCAGCCTGAAGAAGCAGCAGCCTGAAGAATAAAAAGAAGAAGCAGCAGCCTGAAGAAGAAGTAGAAGCAGCCTGAAGAATAAAAAGAAGAAGAAGCAGCATCCTGAAGAAGAAGTAGAAGCAGCCCGAAGAATAAAAAGAAGAAGAAGAAGCAGCAGCCTGAAGAAGAAGCAGCAGCCTGAAGAAGAAGCAGAAGCACCCTGAAGAAGAAGCAGAAGCAGCCTGAAGAAGCAGCAGCCTGAAGAATAAAAAGAAGAAGAAGAAGCAGCAGCCTGAAGAATAAAAAGAAGAAGAAGAAGCAGCAGTCTGAAGAATAAAAAGAAGAAGAAGCAGCATCCTGAAGAAGAAGTAGAAGCAGCCCGAAGAATAAAAAGAAGAAGAAGTAGAAGCAGCCTGAAGAAGAAGCAGCAGCCTGAAGAAGAAGCAGAAGCACCCTGAAGAAGAAGCAGCCTGAAGAATAAAAAGAAGAAGAAGAAGCAGCAGCCTGAAGAATAAAAAGAAGAAGCAGCAGCCTGAAGAATAAAAAGAAGAAGCAGCAGCCTGAAGAATAAAAAGAAGAAGCAGCAGCCTGAAGAATAAAAAGAAGAAGCAGCAGCCTGAAGAATAAAAAGAAGAAGAAGAAGCAGCAGCCTGAAGAATAAAAAGAAGAAGCAGCAGCCTGAAGAATAAAAAGAAGAAGCAGCAGCCTGAAGAATAAAAAGAAGAAGCAGCAGCCTAAAGAATAAAAAGAAGAAGCAGCAGCCTGAAGAATTAAAAGAAGAAGAAGAAGAAGCAGCAGCCTGAAGAATAAAAAGAAGAAGAAGAAGCAGCAGCCTAAAGAATAAAAAGAAGACGAAGAAGCTGCAGCCTGAAGAAGCAGCAGCCTGAAGAATAAAAAGAAGAAGAAGCAGCAGCCTGAAGAAGAAGCAGAAGCAGCCTGAAGAATAAAAAGAAGAAGCAGCAGCCTAAAGAATAAAAAGAAGAAGAAGAAGCAGCAGCCTGAAGAAGCAGCAGCCTGAAGAATAAAAAGAAGCAGACGAAGCAGCAGCCTGAAGAAGAAGTAGAAGCAGCCTGAAGAATAAAAAGAAGAGGAAGCAGCAGCCTGAAGAAGAAGTAGAAGCAGCCCGAAGAATAAAAAGAAGAAGAAGAAGCAGCAGCCTGAAGAAGAAGTAAAAGCAGCCTGAAGAAGAAGCAGAAGCAGCCTGAAGAAGAAGCAGAAGCAGCCTGAAGAAGAAGCAGCAGCCTGAAGAAGAAGCAGAAGCAGCCTGAAGAAGAAGAAGAAGAAGAAGAAGAAGAAGAAGAAGAAGAAGAAGAAGAAGCCTGAAGAAGAAGAAGAAGAAGCATTACAGGACAATAAAAGTAATAATAAGAAATAAAATAATTTGGACATACCTACTTATTCCAGGGTTTTTCTTTAAGACATCAAAACTATGAAATAACACATATGGAATCATGTAGTCATCAAAAAAGTGTTAAACAAATCAGATTTGCACACACTTGGCATTCTCTCAACCAGCTTCATGAGGTAATCACCTGGAATGCATTTCAATTAACAGGTGTGCCTGTTAATTTGTGGAATTTCTTTCCTTCTTAATACATTTGAGCCAATCATTTGTGTTGTGACAAGGTAGGGGTGGTATGCAGCGGTCTAAGGCACTGCATCTCAGTGCTAGAGGCGTCACTACAGACCCTGGTTTTATTCCAGACTGTATCACAACCGGCTGTGATTGGGAGTCTCATAGGGAGGCGCACAATTGGCCCAGGGTCATCCAGCTTAGGGTTTGGCCGGGGAGGCTGTCATTGTAAATAAGAATTTGTTCTTAACTGACTTGCCTAGTTAAATAATGAATACATAAAATTACAAAATACAGAAGATAGCCCTGTTTGGTAAACATCCAAGTCCACATCATGGCAAGAACAGCTCAAATAAGCAAAGAGAAACTACAGTCCATCATTACTTTAAAACATAAAGATCAGTCAATCCAGAAAATGTCAAGAACTTTGAAAGTTTCTTCAAGTGCAGTTGCAAAAACCATCAAGCACTATGATGAAACAGGCTCTCATGAGGAATGCCACAGGAAAGGAAGACCCAGAGTTACCTCTGCTGCAGAGGATAAGTTCATTAGAGTTACCAGCTTCAGAATTTGCAACCCAAATAAATGCTTCACAGAGTGCAAGTAACAGACATATCTCAACATCAACTGTTCAGAGGAGACTGCATTAATAAGGCCTTCATGGTCGAATTGCTGCAAAGAAACCACTACTAAAGGACACCAATAATAAGAAGAGACCTGCTTGGGCCAAGAAACACGAGCAATGTCCTTTGGCCCTTTGTCCTTTGATGAGTCCAAATTTTAGATTTTTGGTTCCAACCTCTGTGTCTTTGTGAGACGCAGAGTAGGTGAACAGATGATCTCTGCTTGTGTGGTTCCCACCGTGAAGCACGGAGGAGGAGGTATGATATGGGATGGTGCTTTGTTGGTGACAGTGTCAGTGATTTATTTATAATTCAATGCACACTTTACCAGCATGGTGTTGCGCAGCATTCTGCAGCGATACGCCATCCCATCTGTTTTGCGCTTAGTGGCACTGTCATTTGTTTTTCAACAGGACAATGTCCCAAAACACACCTCCAGGCTGTGTAAGGGCTATTTAACCAAGAAGGAGAGTGATGGAGTGCTGCATCAGATGACCTGGCCTCCACAATCACCTGACGTCAACCAAATTGAGATGGTTTGGGATGAGTTGGACTGCAGAGTGAAGGAAAAGCAGCCAACAAGTGCTCAGCATATGTGGGAACTCCTTCAAGACTGTTGGAAAGCATTCCAGGTGAAGCTAGTGAGGGCCGAGAATCCATTCTCACATAGGTACCTAGTTGCAAAAGGCATTGATTTGTCAAGGCAAGAAACTCTTCATTTGCACACAAAAAAATAATATAATGATGTAAAAACCTGTCTGTTGTCGTTGTTAATGCAGATAGAAATGAGCTCCAACTTCTTAACCATAGCCTCAATTTTGTCCTGCACATTGAATATAATTGCAGAGAGTCCCTGTAATCCTAGATTCAGATCATTCAGCCGAGATAATAGGATAGGCCAGTTGTGTGAGACAAGTGGTCAGACAAGTGAAAATTATGGTCAGTAAAGAAAACTTTAAGCTTGTCTCTCAATTTAAAAAAAACGTGTCAATACTTTGCCCCTTGATAACCAGCGCACTTCTGTATGTTGTAAAATCATTACATGGTCGCTGCCCATATCATTGCATAATTCAGAAAATACACGAGATTTCAGAGGCCTTGCTTTAACAAAGTTAACCATTTCCCTGTAGTGTCCAAACCGTCTTTCAAGTTGTCAGGCATTCCCTTGGCAGCAAGAGCCTCTCGGTGGATGCTGCAGTGTACCCAAGTGGCATCGGGAGGAACTGCTTGCACGCACCTTACCACTCCACTATGTCTCCCTGTCATGGCTTTAGGCCATCAGTACAGATACCAACACATCTTGACCACCAAAGTCCATTTGACGTCACAAAGCTGTCCAGTACTTTGAAAATATCCTTTCATGTCCTGGTTTCCAGTCATTTGCAGAAGAGGATGTCTTCCTTAATTGATCCGCCATAAATGTAACGGACATATACCAGGAGCTGTGCCAGGCCAGCCACGTTTGTTGACTCATCCAGCTGTAATGCTGTTTCAAAACATCTCCTGTCATGTCACTGATGCGTTGTGAAACAGTGTTGTTTGATGAAGGCATTGTCTGTATAGTTTTCTTGGTCTTTTCCCCCAGCATGGTCCCAGCCATATCCACAGCAGCAGAAACAATTAAGTCCTCCACAACAGTATGGGGCTTGCCTGTCCTAGCCACTCGGTAGTTCACTATATAAAATGCTTCCAGCCCCTTCTTATTAATGGTATCTGTTGCTTTTAAACATGTGTAACTACTCAAAAGTCATCTTATTCTCGCTCAAAAAAATCCTCTGGCTTATTTTTCAAATGGTCACGTTTCGTTTCTAAATGTCTGCGCAAGAGGGAAGGTTCCCGCGAGAGAGTAACGGTTAATGTGATTGGATGTTCATTATTTGACTAGGCTACCTGTAATTAACATTGTGTTGTTAATATCGCTGAACACTAGATGGTGTCATTTTATTTTTGGCAGTGAAACAAGGCTACTCAGGTGAGAAAAAAGCATCACCCAAATGTATAACCCCATTGGAAAATATAAATGTCGTGTTTGAAAATGTGAAAATGTGAATCACAGTTTTATTTGGCGTACCCTCGATGGCATTGAACGTACCACAGATTGAGAATACCTGATCTACACTGATTGAAGTGGATTTAACAAGTGACATCAATAGGATCATAGCTTTCACTTGGATTCACCTGGTCAGTCTGTCATGGAAAGAGCATGTATTCCTAAAGGAAAAGCAGGTGTTTCTAAATATGGGCCAGCATCCCTGTGGAACAATTTTGACACCTTGTGAGTCCATGCGCCAATGAATTGAGGCTGTTCTGATTGCAAAAGGGGGTGCAACTCCCCGCTGTGCCCGAGTGGCATCTCAGTGCTTGAGGCATCACTACAGACACCCTAGTTCGAATCCAGGCTGTATCACAACCGGCCATGATTGGGAGTCCCACAGGCCGGCGCACAATTGGTCCACCATCGCCCGGGTTTGGCCGGTGTAGGCCGTCATTGTAAATAAGAATTTGTTTTTAACTGACTTGCCTAAAATATATTTTTTAAATTAATTAGGCAGGTGTTCCTAATTTTTTGTCTCTGTTCAATATCAGGGAAGTTGTTTCGATATGCCAATTCGTAGACAAGTTCTCTGCATTTGTGGCTATTAAGCCCATGAAACTGGTCCGTGTGATTCTTCCCACTGGGCACAGACATTAATTCAACACCTATTCCACGTTGGTTCAACGCACCCAGTGTGTGCCCAGTGAGTTGATATGTTTAGCAAGCTCAGACTCCATGTCATGAGATGAGACCTTGTGTGCCTCTGCTACTTTATAGTGCTCTTATGCACAGATACATGTTTTTTGTTTTGGCAATGTATCTCTTCAGTCTATTTTTCATGCCTTCGCTGCTGCTCAAATGGGCTTCTTTCCCTCTCTCACTTCCTTGGCTGCTCTCTCAAGAACCTCAAGGGGGCTAGACACCTGCTTGTTTTATATTTGTAACCACAGGGAATGATGTCTGCTCTGAAACAATATAAATCTTGAGTTCATATGCGTGATGCATTGCAAAAATACTTTTCATATTATAAATAAAACTGACAAAATGTAATCATTTGTATGAGATATGGTGGCCATTGACTCAGCTTACGCCAAGACAAACATTTATACTATATTAGCCCCCACAGCTCATCTAGGGGTGGCTCAACTAACCCTTTGGCTCAATTTACCCCACTCTCCTCTAACCTATATTTCCGTTGGCACAGCCAGTTTTATACATAACCCCCTCTGTATCAGTACTGGATGGGGTTGGCAAGGCAACAGGGCCTGGAGGCTGAGGCTGTGTTCCATGTGTCAGCTGAGCCAATGTTTCTTTCCCTGATGTAACACCAACATCCACTCTGCCTACCTGTCATTCAAAGTTTGCCTTCACAGGCTCACAGCAACACAACACAACTATTGATTTCCACTCAAATTACATAAACAAGGATAACAAAAATAATATATGTTATATATATGTTATTATCACAAACTGTAAAGATGCTGTGAAATGTGTTGTTTCATTACCACGGGAATAGTAAAAGAGTTGAACTACACTTAAATGAACAGTTGATAAGGCTGTGATATCTTTAGATAAGGAGCTAAAAACAACACAAGATGATTGCAAAAATATGTTTTATTGTAGGACTGTAAGCAGAGGGACTGGTAACAGGAGTTGAGGTGCTGCCTTAAAAAGTCGTGCAGGCACAGCTCTCACTCCATTAGAGGGAAATAATCTACTATTTTTCTTGTGGGAGAAGCAAAAGACCCTTGCAAAGGCATTGCAGATGTGCTGGAGGAGAGATGGTTTCTTCCTTTTCTCATCTGCAGCCACTGCACCTGAACAGATTACAGGATACATCACATGACCTAATCACCACATTACAATAGTATTTATTTAGGAAAATAGCCTCATGGATTGTTTTTTTTGTTTTTTTGTTTTTTTTTCTCCCCAATTTTGTGGTATCCAATAGTGTTTTTAGTAGCTACTATCTTGTCTCATCGCTACAACTCCAGTACGGGCTCGGGAGAGACGAAGGTTGAAAGTCATGCTTCCTCCGATACACAACCCAACCAAGCCGCACTGCTTCTTAACACAGCACGCATCCAACCCAGAAGCCAGCCGCACCAATGTGTCAGAGGAAACACTGTGCACCTGGCAACCTTGGTTAGCACGCACTGCGCCCGGCCCGCCACAGGAGTCGCTGGTGCGCGATGAGACAAGGATATCCCTACCGTCAAACCCTCCCTAACCCAGACGACGCTATGCCAATTGTGCATCGCCCCACAGACCTCCCGGTCGCGGCCGGTTATGACAGAGCCTGGGCACGAACCCATAGTCTCTGGTGGCACAGCTGGTGCTGCAGTAACCACTACGCCACCCGGGAGGCCCTTCAGATGGATATTTTGACAGAAAACAATATTACAACTCTTACCATCAGAGCCAAGGGGAGCCACTTTGCTCTTACATGGTTTCTTTCTCTCTATTTCTCCTTTGTTCTTAGAGGATTTCTGTGAATAAAACAAACCAAACAATGTAAATGACACTCGCCTGTTACATTACATGTGGGCTTAATATTCCCCAAGAAAATAAGAGTCAAATAAAGCCCTTCACCTTCTTTTCATTTTTCCCCTTTCCTGTTGTCTCGGGTCCTGTCTCCACAGCCTCTTCATTCACCTTCTTGGGTTGAGAATGAAAGCAGCAAGAAACAGATATGAGTCAATGCATCACAATCAAACTCCCAATAACTAAATTACCTACTGATTCTTGGTTCAGGTGTCTGACTCTCTCCTTACCTGTGAGAAGGCACTCTGTCCAGCCCTGAGTAGACACTGGTTGGTCTCCAGTGACTGGTCGGCCATGTGGTGGTCTGTCTCCAAACCACAGTAGTCTTTAAAGATCTCTGATCTGACACTGGTTTTCTCTGAGCAAGCATCGTCTTCAAAGATCTCTGATCTGACACTGGTTTTCTCTGAGCAAGCATCGTCTTCAAAGATCTCTGATCTGACACTGATTTTCTCTGAGCAAGCATCGTCTTCAAAGACCTCTGATCTGACACTGGTTTTCTCTGAGCAAGCATCGTCTTCACAGATCTCTGATCTGACACTGGTCTTCTCTGAGCCAGTGTCATCTTCAGCCATCTCTGCTGGAGCCTCCAGGTCTTCCCTATTGTCTAGGAGCTCCTCAGAGACAGTGCTGTCACTTCCCTCGAGGCTGGGGGTATACCTCCCACTTACAGAGCTCCTGGCCTCCCACTTCCAGAGCTCAGCGTGATCACAAATGCTGCATGCGATGGTCTCAGCCATGCATTGAATGGCAATCTCACAACTTTTGTGCATTTGGGCACTGTTTGCCTCTGCCTTTAGTGATAGTCTATCAGCAGAAGCCTCCACAATGGCGGCCACTGCATCATCACCCCTAAACTGAATGCTCTCCTGTTGGCTGAATACAACGACAATGCCGGCCATATACTTCAGAACATGCCGTATCTTGTCGAAGAGCATCGACTGGAGCTGGAAAGGAGCCTTCACACTCCCAGCTGGGAGTGATTCCATGAATGTCAGGTGACCCATGATCCCCTGCACAATGTCTCTGAGGGTCTCTGAGTTGATGAAAGTCACCCCGTGGGCCAGGCGTAGCTGAATGTCCTCCTTAGCCAGGCTCTCTTCCTGCAGGATGGAGGGAGCTTTCTCCAGCAAGTCCTGCCTGGCCTCTCGGATATATGGAGAAGCAATTCTCACTTCCTCCACCTTTTGGGCAGGGGTGGAGGGCCCAGACAGTAGGGAGCGGCTGAAGATCCTCTCTAGCTGATGTGAGGGTTGGTCCACCACTGGAGTGGGACTCCCTACACAGCCCTCCTCATTGGTCACGTCAGGGACCTTGGCCTTAGCCCCAGAATCCAATCCTAAGAAAACAGGGTTTAAAGCTAAAAAAGTGATTTTTTTATGTTTAGCAATATGAAGTATATGCCCAGACAGAAAATCTGGCCTACGTCTCCAAAGTTACAACTTAGTATTACAGTCCAGATTTGGGACATGTAATATGTGAAACAGCTTATAAATGTAGTTTACCTTTCTGGATGCTGTCCCTGGATTTTTTAGGGTTGTCGCAGGTCTCCTGGAGGATGTCTTCCACCCTGGTGCTCAGGACCTGGCAGATGGTCCCTACTGCCTCCCAGTGGTCCTGGTTTAAAGAGCTGGAGGAGTCCATGTCCAGGGAGCTCTCCCTCACCAGAGTGACCCACACCCCACACGACCAGGTGTTGTCGCTATGCAGTGACTCATCACTGGATGAGGTTGACAAGTTGTCATCCAAAAGTAGTGCTTCTTCTGGTGGGGTGTGTGGCAAGCCCAATAAGTTTTCCACCAGATTCTTCATTGCCCGCTCTACGATAAAATAGATCAGGTCCGTGAAGAACTTTTTGGAGAGCCTGGGATTGGCTGCCATTTCTTTGAGAACAGGCTCCGACCCGCTTTTTCGGCATGCTGTCTCCCGGCCCATCTTGGTGTCCAGGAGCAACTGGTACACCCGGCAGATCATCTCTTTAGAAAATAAATGGATCTTACCCCGGAATATCCTGTTACAAAGCCTACTTGAGGCCAGGATCTGTCCCAGGAGCATAGCTGCAGGATTGTACAACCCACAATCATCTGCACTGATACTGTCAGCATAGACCAGCCTGACAATGACATCAAAGATGTTATCGGCTGTAACGCCTGCATCTCTGTCTAAGTTCTGGCTTCTTCTGCCACTTCTGTTACTGTCAAGCTCAGACCTGGCCAAAATGGGACTGATGGGAGGCTGGGTATCGTCCATTTTCTTAGCAGGGCTGCTTGCCTGCTGCACCTCCACAGGCCTCTGCGTGATGATAGGGAGGGACTCCTCACTGAAGGCTTCATGGGAGTCTCTTCCCTTAGCCCTCCCCAGCTCTGCTTCAATAATAGTGGACCAGATTGGGATGACCTGAGGCTGAGCCCTCATGACCTCCAGTTCACAGGCCACATCTCCCACTAAGGTGTGGCTCAGGCACTGTACCAGCAGGGGGTAGCCATCGATGTTGGGGTCCAGGAGCTCCTGCATGCCCTCATCCTCTTTAATAATTGTGTCGTGGGCTGTATAGTAATTTCTTAGGATAACCATGACAATGTTACAGGCCACTATCACTTTGTCAACCAATGACTCAGCAGAGATGCAGGTCTTATCCCAGTGAAGGGCACCAGCCTGGTCAATGAGAATTCCAATGACCACCCTGACCAGCTCCAGTTCCTTCTCTTTGGAAAGGAACTCACTTTGGCTCGCCAATCCAGATGTGAAGAGGGCATGGTCCATGACTGTCTGAGTTATGGTGTCCTGTAGATTGTGCAGGGTTGAGGCCCTTCCCTCTGAGGGCGTGGTAGCCAGGCTGTAGTCCATGTTCTGGAACAACGGAGTGCTTGTGATGTTGTCCAAGGTGTCCTCACTTAGGGCTGAGCCAATGTGCTCAACCATCCATCCCTGCTCTGTCCGTCCTTGAGATGGCGTGAAGCTTGGAAGAGCATCAGGGACTTCAACTCTCTCAAATATGAGACCTCCCATCTTCGTGGTTGCCATTCTCTCCTCTGGGAAGCTATTTACAGCACCAGAGAAGGGAAGATCCTTGCTTGCTGCATCCTTTATCTCCCGACAAACGTTGACTGCCAACTCTGATATGTTGAACCTTGATTCTCCAGAAATTCTGCAGTCACTGCCTGATGTTAGAACGTGGAGCTTCTCCTTGGCTTTCCTACATGCGCTCCAGAACATCATGGAGGATATCATAGACATTCTGGACACCAAGTAATCAGTGACAGAGGTGTAAAGGCCTTGAAGGGACAAAGCCCCAGGGGAGGATGGTCCAGCTTCATCACTCTCCATGAAGAGCTGGACATTGTGCAGAATCACAGCCACAGTCATAGCTGCCCTATTCTGGAGCTCATCCTCCATGTCTGAGGGGAGCGTTGGGAGATGCCGGCCCATAAGCCTACACCTAGGCTCCAAGTTAAGCCTCAGCAGCAGGTGGAACTTTTTAGCAATTATCCTAAGAACCCCCCGGATCTGTTTTTTACCTGACCCCTGGGAGGAGGGGGGAGGCAACCCTGGGCTTCCCCTCCTGAACCTAGGAGTGAAACATACAATATCCGTATCTGCACATCCCTGGCTAGTGCTGGTGTTACCAGAGGTAACAGATTCCCCAAGGGACACTGATGAGAAAGGTCGTTCATCTTGCCCAATGCAGAAGTCGTCTATGGACTTCTGGTACAAGGCTATGGCCGGGAGAACCACCTCATTAACTACAATGACCACCCAGTCAATGGACTCCAATGACCGTTCCTGCAGGTCATCTATGGTCATGTTCTTAGGAAGAGAAAAGTAAAGAAACAACATAAGTGACATCATTTCTAAGAAGTTTGATATCAAAATATGTTTTGTGAAGATGACAGACAGTGTACAAGGAAAAAATATATATACCCTTTTTCTAAGCAGTTTCTTAATCAACCTCCGCTGCCTGTAATACACAAACAATACAATTCCTTGGTTAGTAGACTAACCACAAAAACACAAGGATCCTATTTCTTCTATTGGACAATAAATGGTTCATAGCAAGAGCAGGACTCACGGGTGTAACATCAGGTATTCAGCTACTGAAATTATGTCCTCTCCGGACAATGGATGTGACATAGCAATGAGAGAGTTGACATCATTCTTCTCTAGGCTCACTGGGCTACCCTGGGATGAAGAGGAATAGCCCCTTTCCCCACCCTCAGGTGTCAGCTGGCGGCCTGGTGGCTCTGAAGTAAAACATGGTCATATTCATAAAAATACCTGCAAATCAGGCTATCCCATAGGAAAGAATGTTGATCTATCTACTGTGTCACCCACCGGTAGTCTTTAGTGTTGTGACTGTTACTGTGCGTTTGATAGGTGGAAGAACGTCTACAGAAAGAGAGGAAAAGAGATGTGAATGGTGGATCCTTCCAGGATAGAATCTTTAAGAATTCTACCAACAAAATGTGTTAAAGAATCCCCCTGCCAAGGGCGCTGTGGGTGTCACGCCCTGACCGTAGAGCCTTTTTATGTCTCTATTTTGGGTTGGTTAGGGTGTGATTTGGGTGGGCAGTCTATGTTCTGTTTTCTATGTTTTGGTATTTCTATGTTTTGGCAGAGTATGGTTCCCAATCAGGGACAGCTGTCTATCGTTGTCTCTGATTGGGAATCATACTTAGGCAGCCTTTATCCCTGTTGTGTTTGTGGGATGTTATCTTTGTTAGTGGCACTATAGCCCTGTAAGCTACACGGTTGTTAATTTTGTTTCTTGTTTTGATGGTGTCATTCCATAATAAAGGAAAATGTACGCTCACCGCACTTTGGTCCACTTCTTTCGACGGCTGTGACAGTGGGACTAATTTTCAGCATGTGTGTTGTTTGTTTATGTCTGGCTGGCCCCATGTCGTCTAGCTCTCCCCCTTGTGTGAGAGATATCAGCACCTCCAGATCGTGGCTTCAGACAACCAGACTATCCCCATGTTCACATTTTCCCTGTGTGGGAATTAAGTTCCCTGTGTGTGTTAACTCTTGTACTGCCTTATTCCGTCTACCCGGGGCGGTGTCAGTGGGTCACAAACCAGTAAAATACTTATGAGCCGGATTGTTCTCTTTCAAAATGTAACCATTTGGAAGACTTGAATTCCTAATCAGTACTCACTGTAACTAGAGTTGGCTGACAGAGGGGGTAGCTCTGAACAGACTCCAGCAGTCCTCTGCCCTCTAACCTTGGTTGCCTCAGCTGTTCCCCTCAACTCCCTCCCTGTCTTTGCCTTGCAGCTCGGTCTGGGGCCACATGGAGGCTTTGGCACAAAGCCCTGAGATTAAGAACAATAGTAAGAAAATCACATCACCATAGTTACCAACACTTTCACCAAAGACATGATAATACCAAGTAACAAAAGGCTCTAACCATAGAATTAGAATCAGAATTCACATTTTGTCATGGGTTCTGGTTCTTACCTGCAAGGGGTTGTTCTTTGTGGGCAGCTGCCTCTCATACACCACATCTGGAACCACAACTGAAAGTTTCAGTTCACTGAGTCCAGGGTCTGGGGAGGGAGTGCGCTGGAGTGCCTGGGTGTTCAAACGGGTCTCAGTCTTGAGTAGAGAAAATAACTTAGAATCAACCTATATGAAGCTACAATACATGAGTGCTTATAATGATCCTAATTGTCCCACAACAGGGCAAGAGACATTACTGCACATTAACAACATTTTACAGTTAATAAACAAGTTAGTGATACTTGAGCTTGGTTCTCTGTAAATTCTTAGATTTAGAGTTTTCCTTCATTTCATCTGAGTTGATTACAGACGCCCTGTGGGCTGCGTGGCAGAATGTGCTCCTTAGCCAGGATATCTCCCTGCAGGATGGAGGGAGTCTTCTCCAGCAAGTCCTGTCTGGCCTCTGGGCCATATGGAAATGCAATTCTCACCTCCTCCACCTTATATGCAGGGGCTCCCAATGCTCCCTTGGCTGAGGTGGAGGGCCCAGCTAGTAGGGAGTGGCTGAAGATCCTCTCCAACTGACATGATGGTTGGTCCACCACCAGAGTGGGACTCCCTACACAGCCCTCCTCATTGGTGACCTCCGGAACCTTGGCCCTAGCCCCCGAATCCAATCCTAAGAAAGACATAGTCACACTTAAAACTGTTTTGAAGCTAAAATGTTCTTTGTTTTTGATCAGCACTATGGAGTATCTTCTCAGACAGTAAATATATTATGGCCCAAATCTGGCCTACGTCTCCAAAGTTACAACTTGGTGTTACAGTTCAGAATTGGGACATGTAATATGTGAAACAGCTTATGAATATAGCCTGCCTTTCTGGATGATGTCCCTGGCATTTGTAGGGTTATAGCAGGTCTCATGGAGGATGTCTTGCACCCTGGTAATCAAGACCTGGCAGATGGCCCCTACTGCCTCCTGGTGGTCCTGTTGTAGGGAGGTGAAAAAAACGCAAATTACATCATTTCTAAGTAGTTGGATGTCAAAATATGTTTTGGCAAGATGATAGACAGTGTACAAGAAAACAAATATATTTACCCTTTTTCTAAGCACTTTCTTAACCAACCTCTGCTGACTGGAATACACAAACAATACAATTCCTTGGTTAGTAGACTAACCACAAAAACACAAGGATCCTATTTCTTCTATTGGACAATAAATGGTTCATAGCAAGAGCAGGACTCACGGGTGTAACATCAGGGATTCAGCTACTGGAATTATGTCCTCTCCGGACAATGGATGTGACATAGCAATGAGAGAGTTGACATCATTCTTCTCTAGGCTAACTGGGCTACCCTGGGATGAAGAGGAATAGCCCCTTTCCCCACCCTCAGGTGTCAGCTGGCGGCCTGGTGGCTCTGAAGTAAAACATGGTCATATTCATAAAAATACCAGCAAATCAGGCTATCCCATAGGAAAGAATGTTGATCTATCTACTGTGTCACCCACCGGTAGTCTTTAGTGTTGTGACTGATACTGTGCGTTTGATAGGTGGAAGAACATCTACAGAAAGAGAAGAAAAGAGATGTGAATGGTGGATCCTTCCAGGATAGAATCTTTAAGAATTCTACCAACAAAATGTGTTAAAGAATCCCCCTGCCGCCTCGCAGCACTAGCTGTGCTACCAGAGACTCTGGGTTCGCCCCCAGGCTCTGTCGCAGCCGGCCGCGACTGGGAGGTCCGTGGGGCGACGCACAATTGGCCTAGCGTCGTCCGGGTTAGGGAGGGTTTGGCCGGTAGGGATATCCTTGTCTCATCGCGCACCAGCGACTCCTGTGGCGGGCCGGGCGCAGTGCAGGCTAACCAAGGTCGCCAGGTGCACGGTGTTTCCTCCGACACATTGGTGTGGCTGGCTTCCGGGTTGGATGCGCGCTGTGTTAAGAAGCAGTGCGCCTTGGTTGGGTTGTGTTTTGGAGGACGCATGACTTTCGACCTTCGTCTCTCCCGAGCCCGTAAGGGAGTTGTAGCGATGAGACAAGATAGTAGTTACTAACAATTGGATACCATGAAATTGGGGAGAAAAAAGGGGTAAAATAAAAATAATAAAAAATAATAAAAAGAATCCCCTTGCCAAGGGCGCTGTGGGACAAATGTTCAGCGTGTGTGTTGTTTGTTTATGTCTGGCTGACCCCATGTCGTCTAGCTCTCCCCCTTGTGTGAGAGATATCACCACCTCCAGATCGTGGCTTCAGACAACCAGACTATCCCCATGTTCACATTTTTCCTGTGTGGGAATTAAGTTCCCTGTGTGTGTTAACTCTTGTACTGCCTTATTCCGTCTACCCGGGGCGGTGTCAGTGGGTCACAAACCAGTAAAATACTTATGAGCCGGATTGTTCTCTTTCAAAATGTAACCATTTGGAAGACTTGAATTCCTAATCAGTACTCACTGTAACTAGAGTTGGCTGACAGAGGGGGTAGCTCTGAACAGACTCCAGCAGTCCTCTGCCCTCTAACCTTGGTTGCCTCAGCTGTTCCCCTCAACTCCCTCCCTGTCTTTGCCTTGCAGCTCGGTCTGGGGCCACATGGAGGCTTTGGCACAAAGCCCTGAGATTAAGAACAATAGTAAGAAAATCACATCAACATAGTTACCAACACTTTCACCAAAGACATGATAATACCAAGTGACAAGAGGCTCTAACCATAGAATTAGAACTCACATTTTGTCATGGGTTCTCACTTTGCCCTGGGCTACTATTTTAAACAAAACTGTATGTGGGTGGGGCTGAGGCCCATATATATCATTAGCATATAATTGTATAGAAACCTATTATGGTGACTGTCTTATTATATATTATATATTTTATTATGACACCTAGGGACCTGCTGTTGGTTCATCTTTTAGAACAACTCAAAGGGTTATGGGTAAAGAAGGCATCAGTTGAGCTAATTAGGACAGGTATTTGAAGCCTGATAGGAACTGGAAGATGCCAAGTAGAGCAACATGGGCATATTCATTATGCTGATTCTGTTGCAAAACGTTTCTTAAACGTAAGCAAACGGAATGAAACAGGGTCCTCTATGTATCCAATAGAAACTCTAGTTTTTGTTGCATAACGCAACTGTTTGGACTAATGATTACAACCCAGTTTTCTACAGTTTCTTTCGGATTTTATTTACCTGCTACTTTAGCATTTTATTTTGAACCTTTTGGGATTTTACTTTTTCGCCACTCATATCACTTGGAACCTGTCGAACCTGAATCTGGATTGCAAAGTTTTTTTTGACCAGTTACCAACCTGAAATCTGTGTGACAAATGATGGACAATTAATTTGTGAGGAATAAATATAATTTAGACCTACTCTCACGTCTCTCAATGGAAACACGTATGCAACCAACATGTATTTTGGCGTTTATAGAAGTGGCTTTTTACATTTTTGGAACCGCCACTGCATTAGTAGAAAACTGTCTTGTATCAAATGGAATTGGACAATGCAACGCTCTGTTTCGATTGAAGTGAATAAAAATATTCCCCTGCTAATGTTAGGACTGCATTGGATGAAAATAGAACTGGAACGTTGGAATGCAATGTGCTTGGAATACGGTGAGAGAAATTGTGGCAAGTAGGCCCAGCCTATTTAACACATTGCATTTTGAAACAGTGGAATATTGAAAAGGGGAATTGCTGTGAAGATAGGCCTCGTGTGCAATAGCCTATTGAAGATAGGCCTCGTGTGCAATAGCCTATTGAAGATAGGCCTCGTGTGCAATAGCCTATTGAAGATAGGCCTCGTGTGCAATAGCCTATTGAAGATAGGCCTCGTGTGCAATAGCCTATTGAAGATAGGCCTCGTGTGCAATAGCCTATTGAAGATAGGCCTCGTGTGCAATAGCCTATTGAAGATAGGCCTCGTGTGCAATAGCCTATTGAAGATAGGCCTCGTGTGCAATAGCCTATTGAAGATAGGCCTCGTGTGCAATAGCCTATTGAAGATAGGCCTCGTGTGCAATAGCCTATTGAAGATAGGCCTCGTGTGCAATAGCCTATTGAAGATAGGCCTCGTGTGCAATAGCCTATTGAAGATAGGCCTCGTGTGCAATAGCCTATTGAAGATAGGCCTCGTGTGCAATAGCCTATTGAAGATAGGCCTCGTGTGCAATAGCCTATTGAAGATAGGCCTCGTGTGCAATAGCCTATTGAAGATAGGCCTCGTGTGCAATAGCCTATTGAAGATAGGCCTCGTGTGCAATAGCCTATTGAAGATAGGCCTCGTGTGCAATAGCCTATTGAAGATAGGCCTCGTGTGCAATAGCCTATTGAAGATAGGCCTCGTGTGCAATAGCCTATTGAAGATAGGCCTCGTGTGCAATAGCCTATTGAAGATAGGCCTCGTGTGCAATAGCCTATTGAATGATGCGAATATACTTAGAACTTTGTGAAATTACCATGAAGTGGTTTAATGCATAATATTTGGATGCATTGCATATTGTCGAATTGCTGAACTATGGAATTGCCATGAAGTAGTGGCAATCCTGAATGAGTTGCATATTGGAACTTTGTTGAATCATGCAGTGAATATTGTGGCTTCATTTTGAATGTGCAATATTGCATATTGGAACTTTGAATTGTGGACATGGTGGAATTGGTTGTGGAGTGGATTGTGCTATAGGAGTGCTGTGGAATGTGTCTTCATGTCAGTCTGTCGGATCATGTGAAAATTGAATGTTGGATGTCCCATGCGCGAAATGAATGGAAGGACCATGGAGATCTATTCAATTACTAGAGTGGCATATGCCATACACCCTCAAAGTCAAATAATGGGGCGAAAATGGCAGCCATCTCGGTCAGGGAGAAATTGAAAACTGGTATATTTGGAATGAATGGCAGTAGAGGCATAGGTGAGGCCTTTTCTGCTTTTACCTATGCAGGAAAATACAAGGCATGTGATGTATCAGAAATGTTGTAATGGTATTACAGTCAACCTAAAATAGTCATATAATTACAAATACAGTTTATACAGGTATTATACACATTTCCTGTATAAATAGCCTCTAAAATATATGTAAACAGACAATAAATGTCTCAGATTTTGCTTTCTTGGAAAGCTGTGAGTGCTGTTAGGATACAATATCAGTACTTGTTGCATTTACAACTTGTCTAAGTCCTATCATCAACTGATTTCAGCCAGTGTATGACTGCGGGTTGACTGCATTTTTGTAAATGGAATGTTGGCATATTGGCAGTTAATTTGAAAGATTTATGGAATATTCCCTTTAAAACTGACTGGCTAGCTAGCTAACACACGTACAGTGCATGAAATGAAACTTTAATTAATGTCACGATTGCCGACAGGTTGATCATGAAGTTGAAATGTGGAAATTGTTAGCAACATTTTTTATGCACATTGTTTGTGTGCAAACTTAAACTTTGAAATTGCATCATTGAAACTGAATGGCAAATATGTAACAACGATATTGCAATGCAAAGGGTTGTAAGGAGGGCAAAACTGACAAAGCATCATCAATACATCAACTACTGTGTAAGGAGAACAAGGAGCATGATGGTCATTCCAAGTGGTATCTGCCTAGCTTTACTTAGTCAAGCGGAAGGAGTTTTATCAGTAGAAGGTCATCGGCTACTTCTATCTCTCACCTAAAACCTCAAGCTGAAGCTGAACGCGCATCTCTCGTGAAATGTGCCACTAACATAAAGAAAAAAAATGCACTGGGAAAGGAGCCAGATGAATTGCTAGCTAGAAAAAAACAAGTTGGCATTGGAAACCAAAATTGCAGCCAGAGGAGCAAAAATCAAGGTATTGGAGAAACCAAGGAAATGAGACAAGGAAAGGGATCATGAAATATATAAAGGAAACAAAGATGCCAGAAACATCAGCTCACAAGCTAACCTGACCAAACTTTTCCACAACACATCCAAAATCCACATTTCCTGTTTTCTCTGCTTAGAAGATCATGGAACCAAGTCATGCCCAGAGATGCACATTGAAAGTAAAGACTACAAGAAAGGGGATGGAGACGATACAGAGACAAAAGAAACATTGGCGACTGAGCAGTGCTCTGGTTTCATTGGAGACACTACCTGGTCATACTGGGGCCGGTGACAGTCCTGACATTCACACTGTATATGAATGAGTGATGGCCGAACGGCATAGGCAAGAAAGATGCAGTAGATGGTATAGAGTACACTATATACATATGAGATGAGTAATGTAGGGTATGTAAAAAAATATATAAAGTGGCATTGTTTAAAGTGGCTAGTGATACATGTATTACATCAAATTTCCATTATTAAAGTGGCTGGAGTTGAGTCAGTATGTTGACAGCAGCCACTCAATGTTAGTGATGGCTGTTTAACAGTCTGAAGGCCTTGAGATAGAAGCTGTTTTTCAGTCTCTCAGTCCCTGCTTTGATGCACCTGTACTGACCTCGCCTTCTGGATGATAGCGGGGTGAACAGGCAGTGGCTCGGGTGGTTTTTGTCCTTGATGATATTTTTGGCCTTCCTGTGACATCGGGTGGTGTAGGTGTCCTGGAGGGCAGGTGGTTTGCCCCCGGTGATGCGTTATGCAGACCCCACTACCCTCTGGAGAGCCTTACGGTTATGGGCGAGCAGTTTCCGTACCAGGCGGTCAAATTTCTTCAGCCTCCTGAGGTTGAAGAGGTGCTGTTGATGTTGCACCTTCACCACACTGTCTGTGTGAGTGGACCATTTCAGTTTGTCTGTGATGTGTACGCCGAGGAACTTAAAACTTTCCACCCTCTCCATTACTGTCCCATCTATGTGGATAGGGTGCTGCCCCCTCTGCTGTTTCCTAAGTCCACAATCATCTCCTTTGTTTTGTTGATATTGAGTGGGAGGTTATTTTCCTGACACCACACTCCGAGGGCCCTCACCTCCTCCCTGTGGGCCGTCTCGTCGCTGTTGGTAATCAAGCCTAACACTGTAGTGTCGTTTGCAAACTTGATGATTGAGTTGGAGGTGTGCATGGCCACGCAGTCGTGGCTGAACAGGGAGTACAGGAGAGGGCTGAGAACCCACCCGCCCCAGTGTTGAGGATCAGCGGGGTGGAGATGTTACCTACCCTCACCACCTGGGGGCGGCCCATCAGGAAGTCCAGGACCCAGTTGCACAGGGCGGGGTCGAGACCCACCTGTCATACAGAGAGTGTGATGACTTTCTGGTTCCTAGCCTGGTGTGGGGGGCTCTCAGTGGCTAACAAGGTTATCCTCAGGCTGGACTGTGAACCTTGGGTCCAATCTCTGTGGGCTGCAGTGCAGGGGGCTTGAGGCCCTTTGTGAGGACCCCACACACAATATTGCCCAATGTTTTGAGCTGATGCCCTCTGGAAATAGATAAGGTCCCATTGTTCAGCAAGAATAGGAGCAGGGCAAGTTTCACTCTGGCAGCCATCAGACTGCTGAACAATGGGACATAGGACAGATGCAGGCCCAATACGGTTGGGCTGTAGGCAGCATAGACTTTGAATTTTTGTGACTTGTGTACTAACTTTACAGTTTTCCGTACTAAAGTGTGTTGTGTTTGTGTATTTTTATGCTGACTTCACAAAATGAATTTCCTTGTAATTGGACAATAAAATATATCATATCGTAGTGGAGACAAAGTGCAGCGTCCAAGCTGTATTGACCTCCATTACTGAGGCAGAAGAAACCAAGGACATATCCTTGGACAAAGAGCACTCTCCCACTGACAGCGCCCCGGGACTTCAAAGGTGCATGGAAAAGATGCCAAAAACAGAGTCACAGCCTCTACCTGTAAATTCAATGTTTGCTGCAAACAGTGACAGTGTGAGTGAAATCAGAGAACCATCAGTGGTCAAGCTGCAGAGACAAGGTAGCCTTGAAGTGATCAATCCTACTGATTAAAGTTTTACAGAAGAGGTCTTCTTGAAATGTAAAGGTTGGATTAGTGGTTCAGTCACCCTCAAGGAGGTTGAAGAGACATTTCTGAATCCTCCAGTTAAACTCACCTCACTCAACACAGACAACACTGAAATCAACAAGAACCCACCTCTACAGCTGGATAAGGGATTGAAAGAAAGACTGAACACAGTTCAACTCAAGAAACAAACCAGGGCCCGGTTTCCCAAAAGCATCTTAAGACTAAATTCATTTTAGAACCATAGGATCCTATGGTTCTAATGATGAACTTAGCCTTAAGATGCTTTTGGGGAACTGGCCCTAGGACAATCAGTACACCAAAGCACACACACTGACAGTGGAGACAGTGGCACCTCTACAGTAAAGATAAAAAAATGTGACTGTCAGAAGGGACAGCACAACGAACAAAACAAATCCTAAAGTAAAACAAGGGACTAACTTAGAATAGGATGAAGAACAATGAAAGATGGAACAAGATGGAAATGCTAGATGAGTTAACCCATTCTGTTACCAAAGAACACTACTAGACTTACTACAACTTTGAATCACTTGACTGAAAAAAACCCTGTTAAGACTAACCAACAACAATGACTTACTGACCTGACAAACCAGTTCCAGTCTTAACCATTCAGCTCAAGAACACACATATGCTTGCACCACAGGCGGCCAGTGGCTCCTTCATTGGGGAGGACTGGTTCATAGTAATGGCTGGAATGGAATAAATGGAATTGTATTGAACATATCAAACACATGGTTTGATACTATTCCATTGACTGCATTCCAGCCATTATTCTGAGCAGTCCTCCCTTCAGCAGCCTCCTGTGACTTGCAGATCAACACATGCACACACACGAAGAGACACTTCACTTTTTTCAAGTTTTGTGTATTATGTTTATGATGTCATTTTCTTTTTGGCTCTATTGAAATGACGTTGTTTATTGTTTTGCCTCATGCCGTAATAAAAATGGGTCTGGTATGTAAGAGCCATTTTGTGTATAGAAAATCAAATGTATGGGAATTGTTTGGTTGACTGAGGATTGGATATAAATATATAATTAATATAGAAGTACTTATTGTGTATAGAATTGTATGGAAACTGTCTTATTATGGTGAATACAGGTATCTGCCAAAATAAAGGAAACACTAACATGTGTGAAGTGTCTTTATAGGGCATTGGGCCACAATGAGCCACAACAGCTTCAATGCACCTTGGCATAGATTCTACAAATGTGTGTAACTCTATTGGAGGGATGCGACAACATTCTTCCACAATAAATTCCATCATTAGATGTTTTGTTGATTGTGGAAAACGCTGTCTCAGGCGCCGATCCAGAATCTCCCTTAAGTGTTAAAGTGGGTTGAGATCTG
The DNA here is from genome assembly GCF_023373465.1 of Oncorhynchus keta. Classification (NCBI taxonomy): domain Eukaryota; kingdom Metazoa; phylum Chordata; class Actinopteri; order Salmoniformes; family Salmonidae; genus Oncorhynchus; species Oncorhynchus keta. Next base: position 28,893,672 of record NC_068421.1, read on the forward strand.
GTGACTGAGACAGCCATGGCATATGCTTTACATCGTTTTCATGCTCATCAAACCATTTAGTGACTCATCGTGCCCTGTGGATGGAGGAATTGTCATCCTATGGGGGCATAGCCATGGTAGCCAAAATAATGGCCTGTCCAGCGTTTTATACATGACCCCAAGCATGATGGGATGTTAATTGTTTAATTAACTCAGGAGCCATAAGTGTGTGGAAACATCAGCTTTCAATACACGTTATATCCTTCATTTACTCAAGTGTTTGCATGATTTTGGCAGTTACCTGTATGTATATGGATATCTTCTTATTTTTTATTATGACATCTAGTGTGGCTTGTTGTTGGTTCACTCATCTGGATTACAATGCTTTATTTGACCATTTACCCACCTGGATCAGTGTGACAATGGACAATTAACTTGTGAGTAATAAATAATTTAACAGCAACTTTCAAGTCTCTCAACCTGTATTTTGCTGTCTATAGAGTTGGCTTTTATTTTTACAACTGCCACCACGCGTACTCCATCCATATGAAGTTACATGAGTGCTTATAACAGCGTAATTGTCCCACAACAGGGCAAGATATATTACAGCACATGAAGCAACTTTTGACAGTTAATTAACAAGTTAGTGAGACTTACTTTGAGCTTGGGACTATGTAATTTCTCAGATTTACAGTTTTCCTCCATTTCTGCAGCAGTTTATCCAAACAAGACCTGTAAAACAAACCCAGGGAAATGATATAGAGGAATCAACAAAACACAAAGCAGGGGTTTGAATGGGCGCCACATTTTGTATTACTTACACAGAAGTGCATCAACCTTGGTCCTTTCCAAAGCACAGAAAAAGCTATTCAGTTTTTGCCCACCATGTCTACAAAATTCAACTACAACTGGCATTACATGAAGGTTGCTTCATAGAATTAGGAATTATAATACAAATTAATAAGATCTCTATCGGTTGCATTATGACGTTTGATGTCTGACATTATTGCGTCACGTACAACTCCGCATCAAGACCACGCCCCTCATCCACCTACCCACCAAAGAAATGAATGCCTTTTAAATCACATATTAAATCTATTAACCATATTATTATCCACAGAAATAGCTCTATATTTTCAAAACCCTAAGAAATAAATGGAAGTTATGTTCCATGTCTAAAACGTTGTAAAATAATTTAAAGTGACGTGTAGACCATTTCAGATCGCTTTACAAATCGATCAGGTACCATTCAGCACAATGGTAGCAGCGTTGATGATGAGGTTATTTTTTTAATGCCCAGTCATAGCGCTGATCTCCATAGTGCTGACACATGCTTGTTCTGCCAGCCTACAGTATTTCGTGAATGACCCCACAAGAAAAGCTCCCTCACTGGAAAATATTATTTGAATTTGAGCTCAGTCCAAGATTTCACACTCGACCTACAGCTTTATTACCGGTACGGCTATTTCTAATTCTGCGTTTATTTTTTTTATTTTACCTTTATTTAACCAGGCAAGTCAGTTAAGAACAAATTCTTATTTTCAATGACGGCCTAGGAACAGTGGGTTAACTGCCTGTTCAGGGGCAGAACGACAGATTTGTACCTTGTCAGCTCGGGGGTTTGAACTTGCAACCTTCCAACGCTCTAACCACTAGGCTACCCTGCCGCCCCAGCGTCGCATCTGCGTCGCACATAGTTATATTGCATAGTTGCATAGCCTACGTGTTGAATCTCCACACAGAGTCTAATCCAAAGTAAATTCGAAATACTCATAGTAGGACCTTTTATTTTTTTTATTTAATGAGCGAGCTAAGGCCTGTTGGATTCTGTATTTTACATTATAGCCATTAGCATATATATGATTAAATATTATCTGATGTTGGTTGTGTGAGGTGTCTGCATTTGTGCACTGGAGCATCATTATGAGATGAAACAACTGCTTGCTACTTGCCTGTTTGTGTGTGACAAGAACTGAGTAACATGGTGTGACCTGCATGTTGCAAAACTGTAGATAACTGCCCAGCAGATGCTTTGTCCTTGTGTTTGTATGTAACAATATTGAGCACATGGTGTGACTTGCAAAGTTGTGATAGGGAGGGGTGGTCATCACGAGGTTTAACTGAGATGGAAAAATACTGAACAACACAATAGCAGGAACTGAGAAACTGTTATAACGAGGATGCGATACCAGGACGGAGGGAGGACTCCAAGAAGAGCCAAGAGGCGGGGACCCGCATGAGCACCTGCGATAGGCTGCGAAGTTTAAACCACGCCCAGTCTCCACTGTGATAGGCCAACAGACGGGTTGGAACTATGTCTATCACAGTATAAGAACAACTGTTTACGTACATCCTGTCAGTTCTCTGTTCTGTCCTGCGTGGTATTACAGAGAGCTGTATATACGAAAGTTGCATTTGCCATTTATTACTTAGCTTATAAAAATGACAAAGTATAAAATAGGTGACTCATTGATATATTTATCCTGATACCAGATTCGAATTTACGCACTTTTGAAATGTACAGTGACATAATTTCAGAACATGGGCCGTTCTTACAGTATTCTCCCTGTACACCAAGTCAGAACCGTAAATAAAGGGGGCATATAAGCAGACAATGAAAGCTCTTACGATATTCTATGATGACATTTCCCTAAAACAGTCTATAGGCTACATATGCACCACCAAGTCAGAACAGTAGGCTCAGTTATGAGGTGGGAATATACGAAATTATTGGGATGAGGCACATGAGCTACTAACAGCTTACTACACAGCATACACTGTATTACTTTCTTAGCTACAGTATTCATATCTCCCTGGCATATTACATAATTTATGCAGCAGCATACAATACATTTTTGGACTCAACTTGTTGTGCTGTACTCACTTTAACAGGAAGGTGGCGCGGCGGTCCTTCTTGTCGGCAAATGTCATCAAAATCTGTCATTCTCTGGATTTATGGTGCTTTCAAAACAGCTGGGAACTTTGAAAATACAAGGTTGAATCATGACGTCAGTGATCTTCAGGTCTGAGCTCGAGAAAGAGGCCTGAGTTCTCGACTTGGAATTCCCAGTTGGATGACCGTTCAAAACGTACTTCCCAGTTGGAGCTTGTTGTCAGAGTTCCTAGTTGTCTAGAACTCACTGAACTCTGAGATTTCCCAGTTTCCAGTTGTTTTGAACACGGCAGAAGTTATGCTGGAATGACAGCATGGCCAATGTTTTCAACCTTTTCTGGCCCATGGTGTTGCATGTGAATGTTTATCCTTTTAAGCTTGGAAAAGAGACCATTAAATCCACACTTGGACCACACACACTCTCCACTGAATACCAGGCTAGTGATTGCTTTGCAACGCTTGCAGTTAGCCACTCCTTTCAAACCCCTCATTATTGAATTTGAGATTTCAAACTTGTTGTGTAATGTTTATGTCCAATGGCCGATGAGCACCAATGTTTTATCTATAATTTGTCTTCATATGACAAGGATTTAAAAGGATTTGCAAGTAGATTGTCAACTTGATTTATGATGATGACTGCTTGTCTAGTTTACTAGCTAAGATTTTGAAAGTATGATAAGTATAAGTATAATTAACTCAAATATATATTTTTACATTGTTTGCAAACTGACATGTGACACATTAGTGCCAAAATAACATGCAAATCAGGCAACACATTTGTAAAAAAAAATAATAGTATTTTTTTTTTTAAGTGTTTGTTTGTGCTAAACAGGTGGGGCTCAAAACAGGCTCTGCCCCTCCTGCCCTGAATGACGGGCCGCCACTGGGTAACTCATATGTCTAAGGTTATTAGGCCTAATGATGTTAGGTACAGTGGGAGTTTTTGTAAAAGGGCAATATAAATTGGAACATAGCGATGTATTGACCAATGTGACACAAAAGGGCCAACCAAGTTTCTGGTAGAGAATGCAGTGATGAGTGAACCTATTGCCTGGAATAAAGATTAGTTTGCTATGATAAACTGCATCTACCGGCTTTAATGAAGTGGCAGCTGTGTTCATTCACAACATGATCAGAGGTATGTGGACACCTGCTCATTGTATATCTCATTCCAAAATCATGGGCATTAAAGAGTTGTTCCCCCCCTTTGCTGCGGGGACTTGCTTCCGTTCAGCCATAAGAGCATTAGTGAGGCACTGATGTTGGGCGATCAGGCCTGACTCGCAGTCGGCGTTCCAATTCATTCCAAAGTCATTCGTTGGGGTTGAGGTCAGGGCTCTGTGCAGGCCAGTCAAGTTCTTCGCACACCGATCTCGACAAACCATTTCTGTATGGATCTCGCTTTGTGCACGTGGGCATTGTCAAGCTAAAACCGAAAAATTGCCTTTCCACAACTGTTGCCAAAAAGTTGGAAGCACAGAATCGTCTAGAATGTCATTTTATGCTGTAGCGTTAAGAACCATGAAAAACAGCCCCAGACCATTATTCCTCCTCCACCAAACTTTACAGTTGGCACTATGCATTGGGGCAGGTAGCAATCGTCTAGCATCCGCCAAACCCAGAATCGCCCGCTGGACTGCCAGATGGTGAAGCGTGATTCCTCCCTCCAGAGAACACGTTTCCACTGCTCCAGAGTCCAATGGCAGCAAGCTTACACCACTCCAGCTGACACTTGGCATTGCGCATTGTGATCTTAGGTTTGTGTGCGACTGCTCGGCCATGGATACCCCTTTCATGAAGCTCCTGACGAACAGTTCTTATGCTGATGTTGCTTCCAGAAGCAGTTTGGAACTCGGTAGTGAGCGTTGCAACCAAGGAAAGACGATTTTTACACTCTGCTCTCTTCAGCACTCGGCGGTCCCGTTCTGTGAGCTTGTGTTCCCTAACACTTCGCAGCTGAGCCGTTGTTGCTTCTAGATGTTTCCACGTCACAATAACACCACATACAGGGGCATCTCTAGCAGGGCAGAAATTTGATGAACTGACTTGTTGGAAAGGTGGCATCATATGACGGTGACACGTTGAAAGTCACTGTGCTCTTCAGTAAGGCCATTCTACTGCCAATGTCTGTCTATTGAGATTATATTGCTGTGTGCTCGATTCTTTTTACACCTGTCAGCAACGGGTGTGGCTGAAATAGCTGAAACCACTAATGTCCACATACTCTTGTATGTATGGTGTATATACACTTGCAAAATATCATCATCGCAATGGCTTGTCTTGCACATCAAGGTCAAGGTAGCCTATACCGACTCAGTCTACTCAACTAGCTGGCTTAATAGCTAAAATGATTACAGTATGGACATTTCCCTCCATAAAGCGATGCCTTTTACGTCACAATGTCCATTCAGGCCCAACTGTCCTGTGCACGTTCCCTGTCTTAACCGGTTAGCCACACGTTTATGTTGATCATGATACATTTTTTAATACTTAGATTATTACTCCCCTTAACCTATTGTTGGTTAAGGGCTTGTAAGTAAGCATTTCACGGGAAGACCTGTACATCTGACATTTTTGTTGTTGATTTGATCTAATAATTTAGGCTCTACTCTAGAAACGTCATACACTAAATAGCCACTAGATGGTGGTAGAAGAAGATAAATCATAGGCTCTGCAGGAAAAGATTAGTCTGTCATGGACTGGGAGAGTGGGAGGGAGACTGATCTGTTTCACCTGTCACTCATGGGTGCTGTATGTTGATTAGCTCATATTTTACAATGAAAATCCTCTGCTCCAGCTCTGTTCACCATGCTGATTTAGGAGCAAACAATATGGAGTATGTATCCTTCCTGTATCAAATTTGTCCTTTTTTTTACACAACACAAAATAAAGGATGTGCACATGACTGAGACATAATCTATAGCATATTTATTACAATCATACGATGGGTGTATTGTGTGATTAATGGTGTTGCTATGGGTCACTAACCTCAATATTGTCATCAGCACATTATTAACCACTCAGGAGAAGTACGGGTTGGTGTGTGTGTGTGATACATACAGCAGCCAATGTATCACTGGGCTGAAATAGGACTGAAGGCTTTATGGGCATCCCGTACCTTAGTTCTCCCCAGCACTGCCTCACCAATGGTGGACTGGATTGAGGTGACCTGAGGATGAGCTCTCATGACCTCAAGCTAACTGGCAGCATCCTTTACCAAAGTTTGGTTCAGGCAACATCCTCAATAATTGTTTTCTGCACTGTATAATCATTTCTAAGTACCATGAGTACCATGATAATGTTACAAGCCACTATCACTTTGTCAACCAATGGACTCTGCAGAGACGCTGTTCTCATCCGGGCAGAGGCAACCAGGCTAGTCAACGATAATTCCAATGACCACCTTGATCAGCTCCAATTTCTCCTCTGCGGAGAGGAACTCACTTTGGCTCTCCAATCCAGATGTGAAGAGGGCTATGGTCCATTACCGTCACAGAAATTGTCTCCTGGTTTCACGGCCATCAAAAGAAGTGGACCAAAGTGCAGCGTGGTGAGCGTACATTTTCCTTTTTATTTAAAATGTCGCCAACATAAACAAAAACGAAGAAACAACCGTGAAGCTTTGCAGGGCTATAGTGCCACTAACAAACCGCCTTACCTGCACTTCATCCATCTTGCCCAGTGCTGATGTCATCTCTGGTACAAGACAATAGCAGGTAGAACCACTTAATTGACTACACTGACCACCCAGTCAATCGCCTTCACTGACCGTTTCTGCAGGTCATCTATGGTCATGTTCTTAGGAAGAGAAATGTAAAGCAACAACATAAGTGACATCCTTTCTAAGTAGTTTGATATCAAAATATGGTTTTGTCAAGATGACAGACAGTGTACAAGGGAAAAATATACACTACCGGTCACTGAACACTGACTCATTCAAGGGTTTTCTTTCTTTTTTACTATTCACTACATAGTAGAATAATAGTGAAGACATCAAAACTATGAAATAACACATGGGATCATGTAAACCAAAAAGTGTTAAACAAAATACATTTTATTTTTGAGATTCTTAAAAGCTGTCAACAAGGCAAAGGGTTTGAAGAATCTCAAATATAAGATATTGGTTGCTACATGATTCCATATGTGTTATTTCATAGTGTTGATGTCTTCACTATTATTCTATTATTATTATTATTATTATTTATTTTTTCTCCCCAATTTCGTGGTATCCAATTGTTGTAGTAGCTACTATCTTGTTTCATCGCTACAACTCCCGTACGGGCTCGGGAGAGACGAAGGTTGAAAGTCATGCGTCCTCCGATACACAACCCAACCAGCCGTACTGCTTCTTAACACAGCGCGCATCCAACCCGGAAGCCAGCCGCACCAATGTGTCTGAGGAAACACCGTGCACCTGGTAACCTTGCTTAGCCTGCACTGCGCCCGGCCCGCCACAGGAGTCGCTGGTGCGCGATGAGACAAGGACATCCCTACTGACCAAGCCCTCCCTAACCCGGACGACGCTAGGCCAATTGTGCGTCGCCCCACGGACCTCCCGGTCGTGGCCGGTTACGACAGAGCCTGGGCACGAACCCAGGGACTCTGATGGCACAGCGCCCTTAACCACTGCGCCACCCGGGAGGCCCTTCACTATTATTCTACTATGTAGTGAATAGTAAAAATAAAGAAAAACCTTTGAATGAGTAGGTGTTCTAAAACTTGACCAGTAGTGTATGTACCTTTTTTCTGGAATACACAAACAATACAATTCCTTGGTTAGTAGACTGACCACAAAAATTCAAGGATCCTATTTCTTCTATTGGACAATAAATAGTTCATAGCAAGAGCAGGACTCACGGGTGTAACATCAGGTATTCAGCTACTGAAATTATGTCCTCTCCGGACAATGGACGTGACATAGCCATGAGAGAGTTGACATCATTCTTCTCTAGGCTCACTTGGGTTACCCTGGGATGAAGAGGAATAGCCCCTTTCCCCACCCTCAGGTGTCAGCTGGCGGCCTGGTGGCTCTGAAGCAGAACAAGGTAATAATCATTAACAGTTTCTGAAAGACAAAGAGCGCGAGAGAGAGTGAGGGAGAACAGAGTGGATGCGTTTGGTCGAGAGGCAGGAAGAAACAGGTACTGTATGTAAAGGGAATCGGGATATTCTCTGTTTCAAAACTAATGTTGGCTTTCTTCCTCAAGAGTTTCCTCATTGTCTAATCTCTCATTCTAGACCTGTCCTGAAGCCTTGTCGATTAAACAAGGACCTTGCATGGGGATATCAGTAGAAGTCCCTCACCTCACCTTGTCTTCATTGTTTGTATGCAGACAGTGTGTGTGGTTTGTCCTTGCATAGGGGACTGGGAGGTGATTATGTTTCTAAATGTCATGCCCGGTCTGCTTTGCTGCCCCCGAGAGTCGTTTGTTCTAATGGCTTCCTCTGAATGGATTGGGCAGCCAACAGCCATGAGGCTCTTTGCAAAGCAATGCAGGAAGTAGTCTAAGGCAGTCACGCTATGCAGTTTCTCTCTGGTCCAGTATCACTCATGTGTTATGAACTCATTAATAAACCCATTCAGACTAATGAAAAGACACAAGTTAGGCATCTCTGGGGGAATTACTGGTCATGGTGTATGAGAGGGTGAGAGGAATTTCAAAACAACATTCACATGTTGTGCATCACTATGGAACAGTCTGTGGTTGTTCAGTGCGATATATTCCCATGTATTGTCTTTAGCAGTTTCAGCAGTTTTACTTACCCCTGGATCCAAGCAGTTCTCCCACTGATATGGTTTTTATAGTGCAAAGGTGATCATAAAATGAATCTATAAAGGAGAAAGCAAACAACTTTAAAACACTTGTGAAAAGAAGCTCCAATCTGATGTCTGTCTTGATGGGATTAGCCAACATGGAGTTGCATGACGAGGTGGGAAGCAGGTTAAAGGTTGAAAAGGCTGTCTTTCATGGGGCCGCAATACTTCTATTTGATAGATAGCTGCACTTTTATTACCTTGTCCACACACACTCAGAGCGAGAGAGAGACAGACAGACAGAAACAGGGATATTTTTTACTTTTCCTTGATAAATTATGATTATCAATGTGGTGACAGTGAATATTTGAATAGTTCACAGGGATACAGTAAGTAGCTATCTGTCTCAGATTATCCAGAAGAAAAAAATAGTTGTTATTGACCTAAAGCCAGTCACCAGTCCTCCCCCCCTCTCCCTCCCACACACCCACTTACAATCTGAGTTAAACTCTTTATAGGCCATCGTCTTGTAATCCTGCCCCTTTAACTGCCCTCACTGCAAGCTGCTGTCAAGGAGAAGGCAATTAGCTTATCATAAAGACATGATTTATAGAATCTGCAAGCAACAAGGGCATTTCAGTGGTTTTACCGTCCCCCTTTCATTGAAGTGAAATGTTCGAAATGGCAAAGGGTCAGTATGGTGGGCTATTGGTTGACCTGTCCTCTGATAAAGACATGTAAGTAGGCCATGGTATGAAATAGACTGCTGTTGTTATGAGCCAGGATCAGACAAGTCTCATTCAGTGGGCTTTTTTGTTGGTGTAGTTGGCAGTAGCAATTTCCAATACTGGGCTGTCGTATCTTGAATTTCCTCTCTCCTCTCTCTGATCTAATTGAAGATCATCGTCATTTGTCACGAGGTAAGAGTCATGTCTGGTGACAACACACACTCAGAGTGGAAGGTGACTGTAGCTGCTTCAAGCTGTCAGAGAGGGACAAGACAGACGCCATGGTTGATTGAGTGTGAAGCTCTTCTCTTTACTCATATTTTAATAGATAACTTAGGTTTCACATTAGGTGGCAAAGGGCCAGACTAGTATTTGTTCAAGTTCTAAACCAATTTAAACAAGCAAAGTAGAACCAATGGGGGCTCTTGAAGTATTTGTTACTTGTGATCAACATTAGAGCTTTGTAAGTAGTAAGCCTATAGTATCCTAAATTTATAGAGAACAGTAGCTACACATTTCCATTATTTCCATAGGAGGGGTTATGGATATGTACTGTAGGCTTTAGATAATTACATAGCCGACGTCTGCTGGTGTAGTGTACAGTAGACCTGTTCCATGTGGTCCTCTGTTTATCTTCTGATTGGAACAACACATTTATCAGACCTGTCCTTGTTCCATCTGGAGTTATCACTTGGATGGTAGGCAGGAAACAGTAAATGGAATGGAGTCAAATGTTGTTTATATTGGTTTGTTGTATTTGATACCGTTCCATTTATTCCATTCCAGCCATTAAAATGACCCTGTCCTCCTATAGCTCCTCTCACCAGCCTCCACTGTTGTATGACTGTGAGTAGTGTGACTGTGAGTAGTGTAACTGTGAGTAGTGAGAGAGTAGCCAGAGAGCTCAGCACATGGCTCATTCTCTCCTCAGCCTTATCTCAGGCTACATCCAGGCAGTGGAGACATATGATGTTGAGCAACGGGGTCATAAAACCATGCAACTCTTTATGAGTGGGACAGACTGTTAAAGTGTGGCTCCGCTCGATGTCCCCTGCCTCCCAGGCTGCAGGGCCTACACTGCACTGTTCTGAAGTAGAGGCAGAGGCACTGAAACAGTCCACCAGCCAGGCCGTCAGTGCTGTTCACCCTCAGCTCATTTGGCTGCCCTTTCTTTCCTGGTAAAAGTTTCCAAGATTGAAGATTTATGTAAATGATTCCTGAATAGGAAACATCCTCAAATACACAGTACATTTCCCTATAGTGTTGGAATCTAACATGTACTGTATGCCTCTTGAGGGAAATGGTTCAAAGCATTTAAACAGTGGTGAGGTACAGTGTGCTTGGACAGAAATACTGACAAAGGTAATATACTGCATGTTTAGTTACAAGAAAATACAAGTTGTGTCAGAGATAATGTGTGGGGTCTAGATTGCTCTGCTACAATTGTAAAGGTGTTATAAAAGTGATATTTTATCTCATTTAGTTGTTACTTACCCATATTGTTCTCAATGTTTGTATGACAGTATGTGTGTGTGTGTGTGTGTGTGTGTGTGTGTGTGTGTGTGTGTGTGTGTGTGTGTGTGTGTGTGTGTGTGTGTGTGTGTGTGTGTGTGTGTGTGTGTGTGTGTGTGTGTGTGTGTGTGTGTGTGATGTGAGACTGAGGGGATCATGTGGGGGTTCAGGGGAGCCAGGGGGGCTGGGGAGTCACACAGGTAGGGGGTACTGATGCAGCTGTACAGTCACCAAGTCTCAATCTATACTGTATGACTTGTCCGGAGTCATCGCTAATACACCCTCTCTGTCCTCCAGATAGCAGCCAGTGTAGCATGACCCAGCTCAATGACATCCCTCTCCATGGAAATAATAGAGATATTTTATCATTACACAACAGCACATGTTTAGCAAGGTTTTGTGAATGTATTTTCTTGAACTAGGGGGGTTGAAATGATGGTGCACAGTGACACAAAGCCCCCATCTCAAAATCCCTGTTCCCCATTCCCCATACACCTGGACCCTGTGAAATGTCAGAGAGCAGGGAGCGATGAGCAGGCGGTTGGGTATGTTACACATTGGCCCTGTGTAGAAATTCAGATGAAACATACCTAAAGCCAGGGGGTGCTCAGGGGTAGAGTTGGAAAGGTCAAACTGATGTTGCACTGTTGAGTCACATAGGGACATTTATTTCCGACAGGATGCCTCCCGTGGCCGGGGTTAATGTGGTGTTAAAGGGACAGAGATGTGCAGATGAATTAATTTAAGGAATGAGCAGAGGAGCGTGGAGACAGAGCGGGCAGAGTCCATGGAGGTTGGGGGAGCAGAGGGGGGTTAGGGGGTGGTAATGGGAGGGGGCTGATCTGGGCACTTCCATTGGCACTCATCCTCATCCTGATCACTGTCAGGTGGATCTGCCTACATGCTCCCTGACCTCCAATGATCATCATGGCACTACACGCTTCACTTGGTACAATAGTGATGCCAACGATAACACACAAAAACATACCCATTAAAATGAATCAGTTACCAACAGAAAAGTGTCAGAGATGGGTACACATTATCCTACATGATAGAGAATATCATAAACTGTTTTCACCAGGCCAAAGGACCACCGGCCAAGACCTTTAAGATGCTTTCCCATTGATAGAGACTGTCGTTGACCTAATCCGGTGATTGTTACAATCAACTGTCGGTTGACCAAATCTGGTGTTTGTTACTGTCAACTGTCTGTTGACCTAATCTGGTGTTTGTTACTGTCAACTGTCTGTTGACCTAATCTGGTGTTTGTTACTGTCAACTGTCTGTTGACCTAATCTGGTGTTTGTTACTGTCAACTGTCTGTTGACCTAATCTGGTGATCGTTACAATCAACTGTCTGTTGACCTAATCTGGTGTTTGTTACAGTCAACTGTCTGTTGACCTAATCTGGTGTTTGTTACTGTCAACTGTCTGTTGACCTAATCTGGTGTTTGTTACTGTCAACTGTCTGTTGACCTAATCTGGTGTTTGTTACTGTCAACTGTCTGTTGACCTAATCTGGTGTTTGTTACTGTCAACTGTCTGTTGACCTAATCTGGTGTTTGTTACAATCAACAGTCGGTTGACCTAATCTGGTGTTTGTTACAATCAACTGTCGGTTGACCTAATCTGGTGTTTGTTACAATCAACTGTCGGTTGACCTAATCTGGTGTTTGTTACTGTCAACTGTCTGTTGACCTAATCTGGTGTTTGTTACAATCAACTGTCGGTTGACCTAATCTGGTGTTTGTTACAATCAACTGTTGGTTGACCTAATCTGGTGTTTGTTACAATTAGGTCTGTTGACCTAATCTGGTGTTTGTTACAATCAACTGTCGGTTGTGACAACAGTTGTTTTCATAAGTGACTGTGGAAATACTTCAGTACTGCTATTATTCAAACAAATCTTCAGTCAATATTTAATGATATTATTGTGTGTCTTATTTGAAATCAAGAAATAACCTTGATTTCCTCTTGTGAAGATCATCGTCATTTGTCACGAGGTGAGAGTCATGTCTGGTGACAACACACACTCAGAGTGGAAGGTGACTGTAGCTGCTTCAAGCTGTCAGAGAGGGACAAGATGGTTGATTGAGTGTGAAGCTCTTCTCTTTACTCATATAATAGATAACTTCGGTTTCACATTAGGTGGCAAAGGGCCAGACTAGTATTTGTTCAAGTTCTAAACCAATTTAAACAAGCAAAGTAGAACCAATGGGGGCTCTTGAAGTATTTGTTACTTGTGATCAACATTAGAGCTTTGTAAGTAGTAAGCCTATAGTATCCTAAATTTATAGAGAACAGTAGCTACACATTTCCATTATTTCCATAGGAGGGGTTATGGATATGTACTGTAGGCTTTAGATAATTACATAGCCGACGTCTGCTGGTGTAGTGTACAGTAGACCTGTTCCATGTGGTCCTCTGTTTATCTTCTGATTGGAACAACACATTTATCAGACCTGTCCTTGTTCCATCTGGAGTTATCACTTGGATGGTAGGCAGGAAACAGTAAATGGAATGGAGTCAAATGTTGTTTATATTGGTTTGTTGTATTTGATACCGTTCCATTTATTCCATTCCAGCCATTAAAATGACCCTGTCCTCCTATAGCTCCTCTCACCAGCCTCCACTGTTGTATACATATGAATACATATAAATGTACAGTTGAAGTCGGAAGTTTACATACACTTAGGTTGGAGTCATTACAGTTTTTTTTGATTGCTTAAGCACGATTTTCAAAACAGGGCCCGTGTTTTCGAAACACTACACTGCGAGGGTAAAAAAAAACATGCCCTGTTAAGAACTCTTTTTATTTTTTAAAATGTTTTATATATATTGACTTTCAATGAAAATAAACAAAATGGTTAACGTAAAAACACTACACAAGACCAATGTTGCAGACTGAAGAAACTCATTTATTTCTCAACACGCCCAAAATGTTGACATGGAGATTCATAATACTGTAACCAAACGTCACTTTACGTATTGTAATTTTTAAAAAATAATTAAAAAAATAACTAGACACTGTCATTTCGCCTAGCTGGATCTGGCCAGAGAATTTCATCAACATCGCAGGCAATGTTGTCATTAGCAAGACACCTTGGAAAGCAACGTCTTGAATGACGAATCCATCCTTGCATTGCTGCTACCTCCATCTGGTCACAGGCCTCCTCCATGGCTTGGATGAGGGGTACCTCAGCCTGGAGACGGAGATCATATACCTTCCACCGCCATGCCGAGAAAAACTCTTCTATAGGGTTGAGGAATGGAGAGTATGGTGGAAGATATAGGACGGTGAAATGTGGATGTTGATGAAACCAGTTCTGAACCAGAGCAGAGCGGTGGAAAGACACATTATCCCAGACAACAATGTATTGCATATGATCGATTTGATTTGCTGCTGTTATGTTGTGCAATTGGTCCAAGAATGTAAGTATGAGTGCTGTGTTGTAAGTGCCCATATGGGCATGGCGGTGGAGGACCCCATTCTGTGTAATGGCTGCACAGTGTTATATTACCCCCACGTTGCCTTGGGACATTGACTATAGCCCTGTGGCCAATGATGCTTCTTCCCCTCCTTCGTGTTCTCGTCAGGTTGAACCCAGCCTCATCTACTTAAATTAACTCATGCTGGATCTCCTCTCCATCCATTCGTAAAACCCTGAAAAGCAGTGTCAGGCAAAATTGTGTAGTTCAGTGTAGATCTAGTATACATATTACAGTACAGTAAAATATTATGAGACAGTATGCAAGATCACACTGCTAAAGTGAATACATACCTCTGCATATTCATGCCGCAGTCGTTTCACCCTTTCGGAATTGCGCCCGAAAGGCACTCGATAAATTTTCTTCATTTGAATATGTTTTTTTTTTAGGATGCGTGCCAGTGTTGATGTTGAGACCTGATGGATATCGTTGAAAATGGCGTGGTTATTGACAATGTTAGCTTGGAGCTGCTTGAGTGTTATAGCATTGTTGGCCAAAACCATGTTTACTACTGTATCTCCCTCTCTTGCTGTTCTGTGAACATAGGAGGCTTTCCCATTTGTCGTCCCTGACCCTCAATCCTATGTAGAAAGAAAAAACAGTATACAATAGTACAGTAATTTCACAGGAAAAGGTAACAGAAGTGCTGATAGTGCATAGAATACAGTACTGTAAGCAGTTACTGAAACCGTGCAGATGTTTTTGATATGATGATATTTTTACAATACCTATTTTCCAGTCGAAATGTTCTCATCACACTTTCCACTGTAAATCGGCTTAGATTTGGCTGTACTCGCAGTCCAGCCTCCCTCAGCGTCAGGCCGTGGTTGACAACGTGGTCAACCAGTGTTGCGCGGATCTCATTTGTCAGATTCGGTCCTCTTTGAGCACCTTCTTGTCTTCCTCTTCCTCCCCTTCCTCCTCCTCCTCCTCCTCGTCCTCCTCCTCGTCTTACTCTTTCTCTGACTCTTTCCATTATGCTTGAAGACCAATGAACTCACCTGCTGCTATTTATAGTGCTTATACACCTGATTGGTGTGTCTACAATTAAGCAAACAAGTGTTGGACGGTGTGGTAATTTGACAGTCAGTGCTTTGGTATTGCAAGGACGTGACTTCATGATATATTTTTGTGTGTAATGTATGTTAAGTGTGTTTAGTGTTTTGCAAATCACTGTGTGTAGAGTTTTGCAACAAGTGTGAGGTTGACAATGTGCTTATACTTGTGCAATTATGGGCTGATGTTTTGCTACTTGAGTGTAAGGTGTTGCTAATAGTGTACTACTTTTAATTTTAGTGTCTAAGCAATCCAAAAAAACTGTAAAACTCAATTTTCAACCACTCCACCTATGTCTTGTTAACAAACTATAGTTTTGGTAAGTCGGTTAGGACATCTATTTTCTGCATGACACAAGTAATTTTTCCAACAATTGTTTACAGACAGATTATTTCACTTGTAATTCACTGTATCACAATTCCAGTGGGTCAAAAGTTTACATACACTAAGATGACTGTGCCTTTAAACAGCTTGAAAAATTCCAGAAAATGATGTCATGGCTTCTGACAGGCTAATTGACATAATTTGAGTCAATTGGAGGTGTACCTGTTGATGTATTTCAAGGCCTACCTTCAAACTCAGTGCGTCGTTGCTTGACATCATGGGAAAATCAAAAGAAATCAGCGAAGACCTCAAGGTTCATCCTTGGGAGCAATTTCCAAATGCCTGAAGGTACCACGTTCATCTGTATAAACAATAGTACTCAAGTATAAACACCATGGGACCATGCAGCCATCATACCGTTCAAGAAGAGGACGCATTCTGTCTCCTAGAGATGAACGTACTTTGGTGTGAAAAGTGCAAATCAGTCCCAGAACAACAGCAAAGGATCTTGTGAAGGTGCTGGAGGAAACAGGTACAAAAGTATCTATATGCACAGTCAAACGTGTCCCATATCGACATAACCTGAAAGACTGCTCAGCAAGGAAGAAGCCACTGCTCCAATACCGCCATAAAAAAGCCAGACTACGGTTTACAACTGCACATGGGGACAATGATCGTACTTTTTGGAGAAATGTCCTCTGCTCTGATGAAACAGAAATAGAACTGTTTGGCTATAATGACAATTGTTATGTTTGGAGGAAAAAGGGGGAGGCTTGCAACCCGAAGAACATCATCCCAACCGTGAAGCACAGGGGTGGCAGCGTCATGTTGTGGGGGTGCTTTGCTGCAGGAGGGACTGGTGCACTTCACAAAAGGAAGGAAAATTATGAGGAAGAAAAATGATGTGAATATATTGAAGCAACATCTCAAGACATCAGTCAGGAAGTTAAAGCTTGGTCGCAAATGGGTCTTCCAAATGGACAATGACCCCAAGCATACTTCCAAAGTTGTGGTAAAATGGCCTAATGACAACAAAGTCAAGGTATTGGAGTGGCCATCACAAAGCCCTGACCACAAACCTATAGTAAATATGTGGGCAGAACTGAAAAAGCTTATGCGAGCAAGGAGGCCTACAAACCTGACTCAGTTACACCAGCACTGTCAGGAGGAATGGGTCAAAATTCACCCAACTTATTGTGGGAAGCTTGTGGAAAGCTACCTGAAACGTTTGACCCAAGTTAAACAATTTAAAGGCAATGCTACCAAATACTAATTGAGTGTATGTAAACTTATGACCCACTGGGATGTGATGAAAGAAATATAAGCTGAAATAAATCATTCTCTCTACTATTATTCTGACATTTCACATTCTTAAAATAAAGTGGTGATCCTAACTGACCTAAAACAGGAAATTCTTACTAAGATTAAATGTCAGGAATTGTGAAAAACTGAGTTTAAAAGTATTTGGCTAAGGTGAATGCAAACCTCCGACTTCAACTGTAAATCGTTCTTCTTCAGGTGAGATGCAATCTTTTGCATTCATTTTCTTAAGTCTTTAAAGCACCGAAGGTGATTGTGGTCTTCTATACCTGGATGAGGATGAGGTACCTGTACAGTAAGTGAGCTCAACAATGCTCCCATTTAGTCCTCCTCTCTCTGTGGGGCCACACCAGCATTGATTGGTTTCAGAGGTAAAAGGAAATGTGCTGATTCCTCACACATTTAGTGATCTATTAACATTGAGCTGAAATAAAAAGAGCTCATAGACAGGGATCGATAACCTGCTACTGTGGCTGTCAGACAAGACAAATAAATTGCTGACAGAAAAATAACTTGAACCCTAAGGTCATCCTTGCTACTGTCATGTTTTCAGCTTATATTGTCCCTGTTTATAGCCAAAATACAAAGCTCATTTTTAAGGCTGTAGAGTTTCAACAACATAGCTCAGGTAGTAGGAAGCTCTCTCATCCATTTATATGCAGATGATACAGTCATATACTCAGCTGGCCCCACCCCGGATTTTGTGGTAAATCCTCTACAACAAAGCTTTCTGAGTGTCCAACAAGCTTCCTCCGCCCTTCACCTTGTTCTGAACACCTCCAAAACAAAGGTCATGTGGTTTGGTAAGAAGAATGCCCCTCTCCCCACCTGTGTGATTACTACCTCTGAGGATTTAGAGCTTGAGGTTGTCACCTCATACAAGTATTTGGGAGTATGGCTAGACAGTACACTGTCCTTCTCTCAGAACAGATCAAAGCTGCAGGCTAAGGTTAAATCTAGACTTGGTTTCCTCTATCGTAATCACTCCTATTTCACCCCAGCTGCCAAACTAACCCTGATTCAGATAACCATCCTACTAGATTACGGAGACATCATTTTTAGACCGGTAGGTAAGGGTGCTCTCGAGCGGCTAGATATTCTTTACCATTCGGCCATCAGATTTGCCACCAATGCTCCTTATAGGACACATCACTGCACTCTATACTCCTCTGTAAACTGGTCATCTCTGTATACCTGTCGCAAGACCCACTGGTTGATGATTATTTATAAAACCCTCTTAGGCCTCACTCCCCCCTATCTGAGATACCTACTGCAGCCCTCATCCTCCACATACAACACCCGTTCTGCCAGTGGGGTTGCAACTCAATATTAGGAAGGTGTTCTTAATGGGGTTTTTTAAAACTCAGTGTATAATAGTACCTACCCTCTATCCTATTACATATACAGTGGGGAGAACAAGTATTTGATACACTTCCGATTTTGCAGGTTTTCCTACTTACAAAGCATGTAGAGGTCTGTAATTTTTGATCATAGGTACACTTCAATTGTGAGAGACAGAATCTAAAACAAAAATCCAGAAAATCACATTGTATGATTTTTAAGTAATTAATTTGCATTTTATTGCATGCAATAAGTATTTGATACATCAGAAAAGCAGAACTTAATATTTGGTATAGAAACCTTTGTTTGCAATTACAAAGATCATACGTTTCCTGTAGTTCTAGACCAGGTTTGCACACACTGCAGCAGGTATTTTGGCCCACTCCTCCGTACAGACCTTCTCCAGATCCTTCAGGTTTTGGGGCTGTCGCTGGGCAATATGGACTTTCAGTTCCCTCCAAAGATTTTCTATTGGGTTCAGGTCTGGAGACTGGCTAGGCCACTCCAGGACCTTGAGATGCTTCTTACGGAGCCACTCCTTAGTTGCCCTGGCTGTGTGTTTCGGGTCGTTGTCATGCTGAAAGACCCAGCCACGACCCATCTTCAATGCTCTAACCGGGGGGAAGGAGGTTGTTGGCCAAGATCTCGCGATACATGGCCCCATCCATCCTCCCCTCAATACGGTGCAGTCGTTCCGGTCCCCTTTGCAGAAAAGCATCCCACCTCCATGCTTCATGGTTGGGATGGTGTTCTTGTGGTTGTATTCATCCTTCTTCTTCCTCCAAACACAGCGAATGGAGTTTAGACCAAAAAGCTCTATTTTTGTCTCATCAGACCACACAACCTTCTCCCATTCCTCCTCTGGATCATCCAGATGGGCATTGGCAAACTTCAGATGGGCCTGGACATGCGCTGGCTTGAGCAGGGGGACCTTGCGTGCGCTGCAGGATTTTAATCCATGACGGCATAGTGTGTTACTAATGGTTTTATTTGAGACTGTGGTCCCAGCTCTCTTCAGGTCATTGACCAGGTCCTGTCGTGTAGTTCTGGCCTGATCCCTCACCTTCCTCATGATCATTGATGCCCCACGAGGTGAGATCTTGCATGGAGCCCCAGACCGAGGATGATTGACCGTCATTTTGAACTTCTTCCATTTTCGAATAATTGCGCCAACAGTTGTTGCCTTCTCACCAAGCTGCTTGCCTATTGTCCTGTAGCCCATCCCAGCCCTGTGTTGGTCTACAATTTTATCCCTGATGTCCTTACACTGCTGTCTGGTCTTGGCCATTGTGGAGAGGTTGGAGTCTGTTTGATTGAGTGTGTGGACAGGTGTCTTTTATACAGGTAACGAGTTCAAACAGGTGCAGTTAATACAGGTAATGAGTGGAGAACAGGAGGGCTTCTTAAATAAAAACTAACAGGTCTGTGAGAGCCGGAATTCTTACTGGTTGGTAGGTGGTCAAATACCTATTGCATGCAATAAAATGCAAATTAATTACTTAAAAATCAAACAATGTGATTTTCTGGATTTTTGTTTTAGATTCCGACTCTCACAGTTGAAGTGTACCTATGATAAAAAATGACAGACCTCTACATGCTTTGTAAGTAGGGAAACCTGCAAAATCGGCAGTGTATCAAATACTTGTTCTCCCCACTGTAGGCAAATGTTGGCTGTTCTAGGAAATGGTGAATCTGTGGCTGCTTCTGAAATGCATCATATTTCCCTATACGGTGAGTATACCAAACATTAGGAACACCTTCCTAATATTGAGTAGTGCACTAGGGCCCATTGGGGTCTCGTGAAAAGTAATGCACTAGGGCCCATTTGGGTCTGGTCAAAAGTTGTGCACTATATAGGCTAGGCTAGGGAATAGGGTTCCATTTGGGATGCAACCTGTGGCCTACCTAGTAGTACCAGTATTCACTCAGGTGCTTTTTCCCTCTACCCCACGTGGTCTACCCCTTGTGATCTACTCCATGTGGTCTACCCCTTGTGGTTTACCTCTTGTGGTTTACCCCTTATGGTCTACCTCTTGTGGTCTACCCCTTATGGTCTACCCCTTGTGATCTACTCCATGTGGTCTACCCCTTGTGGTTTACCTCTTGTGGTTTACCCCTTATGGTCTACCCCTTATGGTCTACCTCTTGTGGTCTACCCCTTGTGGTTGACCTCTTATGGTCTAAATGATAGCCTACTGAAATAAGTCTCTCTTACTCCTATGTGCCAAAGAATGTGCCCTCTGTGGTAAATATGCTACGTTTGTGCAGTCAATGTGTGTGTGTCTGTCTATGTGTCTGTCTATGTGTCTGTCTGTGTGTGTGCCTGTGTGTGTGCCTGTGTGTGTGCCTGTGTGTGTGCCTGTGTGTGTGTGTGTGTGTGTGTGTGTGTGTGTGTGTGTGTGTGTGTGTGTGTGTGTGTGTGTGTGTGTGTGTGTGTGTGTGTGTGTGTGTGTGTGTGTGTGTGTGTGTGTGTGTGTGTGTGTGTCACAGAGTGTGTTTGTGTGCCGATGTTTGCTCCGCAGGGTCTCAGTCAGAACATTCCACTTCTCATGGCTGCTAATGGCAGTGGTGTGTGCCTCTGCATTAATAAGGGGGCAGTGAACCTGGCTCTAATCGCAGAGGAAGCCAAGCAGTTAATAACCTCTGAATCTTTCATTGTGGAGAGGAGGAGGAGAAAGGGAAACATTGGGTGGGAGGGAGGGAGGGAAAAGGGGGCGGAAGGGGATGCATAGGAGGAGGAGGGTGGCCAAAATCACATGCACTCCTGACTTCTAGCCAGACCTCACCCCAACATGCATCAGTGCTCTGGTCAAGAGCATTGTGGGTCACTGAAACAAGCCCGGGTATCGACCAACAAGCCTGGGCATCGACCAACCAATGAGAGTGAGTGTGTCTGTGTGTGTGTGTGTGTGTGTGCGTGCGTGCGTGCGTGCGTGTGTGTGTGTGTTTGTGATGCATGGAGATGAGGGAGGATTCTGCCTCAGTAAATCCACCTGTTAAAATCAGTTCTGGGAGAGTAAACTCTGCCTTGTCCCATTTATCTTCCACTCTCTCCCACCTCTTCCTCTGATTGCATTATGCAAATCCACAACAACAGGAAATTGGATAACATTGGAATAAAGATTACTGAGACTATTTCTCAAGAAAGCAAGAAAAGTTTTCACTTAACTGTCTCAACAATCAACCAGATAGATTTTACACAAGTTTCACAATGAGATATATTTTCGGGAACATTTATCTGCCATTTTCTTTGTGTCCAATGTGTCAACTTGGAGTGGATGGATTATAACGTAACACTGCAACTACTTTAAATGTATCATTAAATAAAGAGGGCTTTTACAGTTTTTTTCAAATTGCTAACACACTAAAATGACATGCACAGCACAATTATTTAAACTGACACAGAGAGCAAAACCTCTCCTCAAGTCTCCAAAAGTCTAAACACATTTTCTGCTTTACACACATTTTGCAATTCAAAATGGCACTTTTTAAATGCACTGCACACGGTTCTCTGCATAAGACACAACAATATGACATAAAGTCACATGTTTGCCATTTCAAAACACTGCCATTCAAAATGACACTACATGAGCAAATTGGCCAATACATGTGTTACCTGGCCAAAAACTTCAATGGTTAATTGTTACCACTTTAATCAGGAAGTAAGCACTATGAAAAAACCACAGGTGAGCACCTTTTGTTTTACAACAACAATGGAAGCCGTTGCAGAGAGAGGAAGAGGAAGAGGGAGGGTGAGAATGAGAGGGGGAGGAAGAGTGAGAGGTAGGGGTAGAGCTGGTAGAGGAGTTCATGGCCAAAGAAGACAACTTTCAAATGAAATCAGAGCAACCTTAGTTGATCATGTCATCAACCATGGGCTGACAATGCGAAAGGCTGGACAGAGAGTGAAATCAGAGCAACCTTAGTTGATCATGTCATCAACCATGGGCTGACAATGCGAGAGGCTGGACAGAGAGTGCAGCCCAACTTGAGCCGTTTTACTGTCGCCTGTGTTCTCCGGACATTTAGACTGGAATACAGGTATGTAACCAACATTTCTTTCACACTATGTAGTACACCCCATGTCATAGTGTATCAGTTGGGTGACACCTGTTTACTTCATGAATGGTTGATGTCATATACTAACTGCACAAATGTCCTGTAGAATTTACTCTACTGTGGGGGTAATATCTTTAGGCTGCATTGTCCAAGCCCTATATTTTTGTTTTTTTGTTTTTATAAAGGCCTGAGAGAGGCAACCATGGTGGAGGAAGGGGCCAAATGTTCACCGGGGTACAGGAAGCTGCCATTGTAAACTTGGTTTTGGAAAATAATGACATCAGATTATGAGAAATTCAAAGCCATATCATCCAAGACAACACCATATTCAACAACATTCAACGAGTCAGTCTGTCCACATTGGCTCGCATTCTCACGCGAAACCAGATCAGAATGAAACAACTTTATAAGGTGCCATTTGAGAGAAACTCTCAAAGAAACAAAGAGGTCAGACGAGCATATGTGGATGTAAGTACAATATTGACTGCAGTACACGACACACAACATTGTTTCCCAGTGTACTGGATAACACCATATTGACTGCAGTACACTACACACAACATTGTTTCCCAGTGTACTGGATAACACCATATTGACTGCAGTACACTACACGCAACATTGTTTCCCAGTGTACTGGGTAACACCATATTGACTGCAGTACACTACACGCAACATTGTTTCCCAGTGTACTGGATAACACCATATTGACTGCAGTACACTACACGCAACATTGTTTCCCAGTGTACTGGGTAACACCATATTGACTGCAGTACACTACACGCAACATTGTTTCCCAGTGTACTGGATAACACCATATTGACTGCAGTACACTACACGCAACATTGTTTCCCAGTGTACTGGATAACACCATATTGACTGCAGTACACTACACGCAACATTGTTTCCCAGTGTACTGGATAACACCATATTGACTGCAGTACACTACACGCAACATTGTTTCCCAGTGTACTGGATAACACCATATTGACTGCAGTACACTACACGCAACATTGTTTCCCAGTGTACTGGGTAACACCATATTGACTGCAGTACACTACACGCAACATTATTTCCCAGTGTACTGGATAACACCATATTGACTGCAGTACACTACACGCAACATTGTTTCCCAGTGTACTGGATAACACCATATTGACTGCAGTACACTACACGCAACATTGTTTCCCAGTGTACTGGATAACACCATATTGACTGCAGTACACTACACGCAACATTGTTTCCCAGTGTACTGGATAACACCATATTGACTGCAGTACACTACACACAACATTGTTTCCCAGTGTACTGGATAACACCATATTGACTGCAGTACACTACACACAACATTGTTTCCCAGTGTACTGGATAACACCATATTGACTGCAGTACACTACACGCAACATTGTTTCCCAGTGTACTGGATAACACCATATTGACTGCAGTACACTACACGCAACATTGTTTCCCAGTGTACTGGATAACACCATATTGACTGCAGTACACTACACGCAACATTGTTTCCCAGTGTACTGGATAACACCATATTGACTGCAGTACACTACACGCAACATTGTTTCCCAGCGTACTGGATAACACCATATTGACTGCAGTACACTACACGCAACATTGTTTCCCAGTGTACTGGATAACACCATATTGACTGCAGTACACTACACACAACATTGTTTCCCAGTGTACTGGATAACACCATATTGACTGCAGTACACTACACGCAACATTGTTTCCCAGTGTACTGGGTAACACCATATTGACTGCAGTACACTACACGCAACATTGTTTCCCAGTGTACTGGATAACACCATATTGACTGCAGTACACTACACGCAACATTGTTTCCCAGTGTACTGGATAACACCATATTGACTGCAGTACACTACACGCAACATTGTTTCCCAGTGTACTGGATAACACCATATTGACTGCAGTACACTACACGCAACATTGTTTCACAGTGTACTGGATAACACCATATTGACTGCAGTACACTACACACAACATTGTTTCCCAGTGTACTGGATAACACCATATTGACTGCAGTACACTACACACAACATTGTTTCCCAGTGTACTGGATAACACCATATTGACTGCAGTACACTACACACAACATTGTTTCCCAGTGTACTGGATAACACCATATTGACTGCAGTACACTACACACAACATTGTTTCCCAGTGTACTGGATAACACCATATTGACTGCAGTACACTACACACAACATTGTTTCCCAGTGTACTGGATAACACCATATTGACTGCAGTACACTACACACAACATTGTTTCCCAGTGTACTGGATAACACCATATTGACTGCAGTACACTACACACAACATTGTTTCCCAGTGTACTGGATAACACCATATTGACTGCAGTACACTACACGCAACATTGTTTCCCAGTGTACTGGGTAACACCATATTGACTGCAGTACACTACACACAACATTGTTTCCCAGTGTACTGGATAACACCATATTGACTGCAGTACACTACACACAACATTGTTTCCCAGTGTACTGGATAACACCATACTGACTGCAGTACACTACACACAACATTGTTTCCCAGTGTACTGGATAACACCATATTGACTGCAGTACACTACACACAACATTGTTTCCCAGTGTACTGGATAACACCATACTGACTGCAGTACACTACACACAACATTGTTTCCCAGTGTACTGGATAACACCATATTGACTGCTTTTGTTCTTTGATTTCAGGGAGTACTGGAAATGGATGCTCATGCAATCCCACATGAGTTCATCTTTATAGATGAGGCTGGGTTCAACCTAGCAAAGACCAGAAGAAGGGGGAGAAACGTCATTGGCCACAGAGCCATTATAGATGTTCCTGGCCAACGTGGTGGGAACATCACAATGTGCGCTGCCATCTCAATATGAATGGTGTCCTCCACCGTCATGCCAAACTTGGACCATACAACACAGCCCATATTCTCACATTTCTGGACAGACTCCACAACATTCTCATACCACCAGAGCATATGAATGATGCAGACCATCAAAGAACCCGGTACGTTGTAGTATGGGACAATATGAGCTTTCATCGTGCAGCCCCAGTCCAAAACTGGTTTGCTGAACACCCACCATTTCTTGTGCAATACCATACTCACCATTTCTGAACCCCATAGAAGAGTTATTTTCGGCACGGCGGTGGAAGGTATACGACCGGCAGCCCATTGTGCGCAGGCCTCTTGTGCAGGCTATGGAAGAGGCATGTGATGAGATTGATGTGGGCGCGATTCAGGGATGGATAAGGCACTCAAGGCGCTTCTTCCCTCGATGTCTGGCAAGGGGAGATATTGCCTGTGATGTGGACGAGGCGTTGTGGCCAGACCCAGCTGTGTGGCAAGATGCTGCCTGTGATGTGGACGAGGCGTTGTGGCCAGACCCAGCTGTGCGGCAAGATGCTGCCTGTGATGTGAACGAGGCGTTGTGGCCAGACCCAGCTGTGTGGCAAGATGCTGCCTGTGATGTGGACGAGGCGTTGTGGCCAGACCCAGCTGTGTGGCAAGATGCTGCCTGTGATGTGGACGAGGCGTTGTGGCCAGACCCAGCTGTGTGGCAAGATGCTGCCTGTGATGTGGACGAGGCCTTGTGGCCAGACCCAGCTGTGTGGCAAGATGCTGCATGTGATGTGGACGAGGCGTTGTGGCCAGACCCAGCTGTGTGGCAAGATGCTGCCTGTTATGTGGACGAGGCGTTGTGGCCAGACCCAGCTGTGTGGCAAGATGCTGCCTGTGATGTGGACGAGGCGTTGTGGCCAGACCCAGCTGTGCGGCAAGATCCTGCCTGTTATGTGGACGAGGCGTTGTGGCCAGACCCAGCTGTGCGGCAAGATGCTGCCTGTTATGTGGACGAGGCGTTGTGGCCAGACCCAGCTGTGTGGCCAGATGCTGCCTGTGATGTGGATGAGGCGTTGTGGCCAGACCCAGCTGTGCGGCAAGATGCTGCCTGTGATGTGGACGAGGCGTTGTGGCCAGACCCAGCTGTGTGGCCAGATGCTGCCTGTGATGTGGACGAGGCGTTGTGGCCAGACCCAGCTGTGCGGCAAGATGCTGCCTGTGATGTGGACGAGGCGTTGTGGCCAGACCCAGCTGTGTGGCAAGATGCTGCCTGTGATGTGGACGAGGCGTTGTGGCCAGACCCAGCTGTGCGGCAAGATGCTGCCTGTGATGTGGACGAGGCGTTGTGGCCAGACCCAGCTGTGAGGCAAGATGCTGCCTGTGATGTGGACGAGGCGTTGTGGCCAGACCCAGCTGTGCGGCAAGATGCTGCCTGTGATGTGGACGAGGCGTTGTGGCCAGACCCAGCTGTGCGGCAAGATGCTGCCTGTGATGTGGACGAGGCGTTGTGGCCAGACCCAGCTGTGCGACAAGATGCTGCCTGTGATGTGGACGAGGCGTTGTGGCCAGACCCAGCTGTGCGGCAAGATGCTGCCTGTTATGTGGACGAGGCGTTGTGGCCAGACCCAGCTGTGTGGCAAGATGCTGCCTGTGATGTGGACGAGGCGTTGTGGCCAGACCCAGCTGTGCGGCAAGATCCTGCCTGTTATGTGGACGAGGCGTTGTGGCCAGACCCAGCTGTGCGGCAAGATGCTGCCTGTTATGTGGACGAGGCGTTGTGGCCAGACCCAGCTGTGTGGCCAGATGCTGCCTGTGATGTGGACGAGGCGTTGTGGCCAGACCCAGCTGTGCGGCAAGATGCTGCCTGTGATGTGGACGAGGCATTGTGGCCAGACCCAGCTGTGCGGCAAGATGCTGCCTGTGATGTGGACGGCGTTGTGGCCAGACCCAGCTGTGTGGCCAGATGCTGCCTGTGATGTGGACGAGGCGTTGTGGCCAGACCCAGCTGTGCGGCAAGATGCTGCCTGTGATGTGGACGAGGCGTTGTGGCCAGACCCAGCTGTGCGGCAAGATGCTGCCTGTGATGTGGACGAGGCGTTGTGGCCAGACCCAGCTGTGTGGCAAGATGCTGCCTGTGATGTGGACGAGGCGTTGTGGCCAGACCCAGCTGTGCGGCAAGATGCTGCCTGTGATGTGGACGAGGCGTTGTGGCCAGACCCAGCTGTGTGGCAAGATGCTGCCTGTGATGTGGACGAGGCGTTGTGGCCAGACCCAGCTGTGCGGCAAGATGCTGCCTGTGATGTGGACGAGGCGTTGTGGCCAGACCCAGCTGTGCGGCAAGATGCTGCCTGTGATGTGGACGGGGCGTTGTGGCCAGACCCAGCTGTGCGACAAGATGCTGCCTGTGATGTGGACGAGGCGTTGTGGCCAGACCCAGCTGTGCGGCAAGATGCTGCCTGTTATGTGGACGAGGCGTTGTGGCCAGACCCAGCTGTGTGGCAAGATGCTGCCTGTGATGTGGACGAGGCGTTGTGGCCAGACCCAGCTGTGCGGCAAGATCCTGCCTGTTATGTGGACGAGGCGTTGTGGCCAGACCCAGCTGTGCGGCAAGATGCTGCCTGTTATGTGGACGAGGCGTTGTGGCCAGACCCAGCTGTGTGGCCAGATGCTGCCTGTGATGTGGATGAGGCGTTGTGGCCAGACCCAGCTGTGCGGCAAGATGCTGCCTGTGATGTGGACGAGGCGTTGTGGCCAGACCCAGCTGTGTGGCCAGATGCTGCCTGTGATGTGGACGAGGCGTTGTGGCCAGACCCAGCTGTGCGGCAAGATGCTGCCTGTGATGTGGACGAGGCGTTGTGGCCAGACCCAGCTGTGTGGCAAGATGCTGCCTGTGATGTGGACGAGGCGTTGTGGCCAGACCCAGCTGTGCGGCAAGATGCTGCCTGTGATGTGGACGAGGCGTTGTGGCCAGACCCAGCTGTGTGGCAAGATGCTGCCTGTGATGTGGACGAGGCGTTGTGGCCAGACCCAGCTGTGCGGCAAGATGCTGCCTGTGATGTGGACGAGGCGTTGTGGCCAGACCCAGCTGTGCGGCAAGATGCTGCCTGTGATGTGGACGAGGCGTTGTGGCCAGACCCAGCTGTGCGACAAGATGCTGCCTGTGATGTGGACGAGGCGTTGTGGCCAGACCCAGCTGTGCGGCAAGATGCTGCCTGTGATGTGGACGAGGCGTTGTGGCCAGACCCAGCTGTGTGGCAAGATGCTGCCTGTGATGTGGACGAGGCGTTGTGGCCAGACCCAGCTGTGTGGCAAGATGCTGCCTGTTATGTGGACGAGGCGTTGTGGCCAGACCCAGCTGTGTGGCAAGATGCTGCCTGTGATGTGGACGAGGCGTTGTGGCCAGACCCAGCTGTGTGGCAAGATGCTGCCTGTGATGTGGACGAGGCGTTGTGGCCAGACCCAGCTGTGCGGCAAGATGTTGCCTGTGATGTGGACGAGGCGTTGTGGCCAGACCCAGCTGTGCGGCAAGATGCTGCCTGTGATGTGGACGAGGCGTTGTGGCCAGACCCAGCTGTGCGACAAGATGCTGCCTGTTATGTGGACGAGGCGTTGTGGCCAGACCCAGCTGTGTGGCCAGATGCTGCCTGTGATGTGGATGAGGCGTTGTGGCCAGACCCAGCTGTGCAGCAAGATGCTGCCTGTGATGTGGACGAGGCGTTGTGGCCAGACCCAGCTGTGTGGCCAGATGCTGCCTGTGATGTGGACGAGGCGTTGTGGCCAGACCCAGCTGTGCGGCAAGATGCTGCCTGTGATGTGGACGAGGCGTTGTGGCCAGACCCAGCTGTGTGGCAAGATGCTGCCTGTGATGTGGACGGCGTTGTGGCCAGACCCAGCTGTGCGGCAAGATGCTGCCTGTGATGTGGATGAGGCGTTGTGGCCAGACCCAGCTGTGTGGCAAGATGCTGCCTGTGATGTGGACGAGGCGTTGTGGCCAGACCCAGCTGTGCGGCAAGATGCTGCCTGTGATGTGGACGAGGCGTTGTGGCCAGACCCAGCTGTGCGGCAAGATGCTGCCTGTGATGTGGACGAGGCGTTGTGGCCAGACCCAGCTGTGCGACAAGATGCTGCCTGTGATGTGGACGAGGCGTTGTGGCCAGACCCAGCTGTGCGGCAAGATGCTGCCTGTTATGTGGACGAGGCGTTGTGGCCAGACCCAGCTGTGTGGCAAGATGCTGCCTGTGATGTGGACGAGGCGTTGTGGCCAGACCCAGCTGTGTGGCAAGATGCTGCCTGTGATGTGGACGAGGCGTTGTGGCCAGACCCAGCTGTGTGGCAAGATGCTGCCTGTTATGTGGACGAGGCGTTGTGGCCAGACCCAGCTGTGTGGCAAGATGCTGCCTGTGATGTGGACGAGGCGTTGTGGCCAGACCCAGCTGTGTGGCAAGATGCTGCCTGTGATGTGGACGAGGCGTTGTGGCCAGACCCAGCTGTGTGGCAAGATGCTGCCTGTTATGTGGACGAGGCGTTGTGGCCAGACCCAGCTGTGTGGCAAGATGCTGCCTGTGATGTGGACGAGGCGTTGTGGCCAGACCCAGCTGTGTGGCAAGATGCTGCCTGTGATGTGGACGAGGCGTTGTGGCCAGACCCAGCTGTGTGGCAAGATGCTGCCTGTGATGTGGACGAGGCGTTGTGGCCAGACCCAGCTGTGCGGCAAGATGCTGCCTTGTTATTTTTCTTGCCTCTTTCTTTCTATATATTTTTTCTGAAATTTTCTTTTTCAGTTTACTGTTTTTTTGTGAGCATATTTTTGTTCAGTCCAATGTAAATATATCTGCTGTGAATATGTTGCACTGACTTGTTTGGTGAAAAATAAAGAAATACATTTTTCAACAGCATGTGTGTGTATCTGCAAATATTTCTGTGCATCTGAAGAATTTGACAATTTGAACTATTTTAGTATTATGGCAAAGCATACGAAAGATGAGAGTGCTTTTCATTATGCCCAACAGTGTGTAGTTGGTTAGACAAAAATCTGGTAATATG
Organism: Oncorhynchus keta; assembly: GCF_023373465.1. NCBI lineage: Eukaryota > Metazoa > Chordata > Actinopteri > Salmoniformes > Salmonidae > Oncorhynchus > Oncorhynchus keta. Next base: position 28,924,061 of record NC_068421.1, read on the forward strand.
AATGAAGTGTGTGCCATTTCGTGCAAACGTTTGATTTTGATAATGCTATATGTAGTTTTGGTTGCAGTGCTTCATTTTGTAGGATATATGAGGTATTTAGCAGTTTGGGGGTGTGGTTTTGTGAGATGTGTTAAGTATTTTGATAAAACCAGCCTAGTTTGCAAAATTGTGTTTTAGCAATTGGGAAAAACTGTAACGTGCTATACATTTTGTAACAGGCTGTTCCAGGATTTGAGGTCATGTATGCCTAACCATTGAGAACAGGAGCTAATGGATTGTATCTGATTTGAATTCCTTTCATCTAACAAGTCAAGTCAGAATTTCATCGGTTTTCTCTCAGCAGATTTATAGCAACCAACCGCCACACCTAGCTTTTTCTTGGCACACTCTGCTTTCAGTCTAATCTGAATGAGGTCAATGGAGATACTGTATGTATTTATGAGTGTTTGTGCGTTTGTGTGTGTTTGTGTGCCTTGTGCATACTCACGTGTGTGTGTGTGTGTGTGTGTGTGTGTGTGTGTGTGTGTGTGTGTGTGTGTGTGTGTGTGTGTGTGTGTGTGTGTGTGTGTGTGTGTGTGTGTGTGTGTGTGTGTGTGTGTGTGAAACAGACAAAGAGTGAAAATTGATTGTTTTTCTTTTCAGGGTTTGAATTTGCTTGTGCGATACTTTGCAAACTGGAATCCATTTATCCAGAGGCTGCATTCATTGTGGCTGGGGATTTTAACAAGGATAATCTGAAAACAAGACTCCCTAAATTGTATCAGCATATCGATTGCTTGGATCACTGCTATTCTAACTTCCGCAACGCATATAAGGCCCTGCCCCGCCCTCCTTTCGGAAAAGCTGACCACGACTCCATTTTGTTGATCCCTGCCTGCAGACAGAAACTAAAACAAGAAGCTCCTGCGCTGAGGTCTGTTCAACGCTGGTCCGACCAATCTGATTCCACACTCCAAGACTGCTTCCATCTCGTGGACTGGGATATGTTTCGTATTGCGTCAGACAACAACATTGACGAATACGCTGATTCGGTGAGCGAGTTCATTAGAACGTGCGTTGAAGATGTCGTTCCCATAGCAACGATTAAAACATTCCCAAACCAGAAACCGTGGATTGATGGCAGCATTCGCGTGAAAATGAAAGCCCGAACCTCTGCTTTTAATCAGGACAAGGTGACCGGAAACATGACCGAATACAAACAGTGTAACTATTCCCTCCGCAAGGCAATCAAACAAGCTAAGCGTCAGTATAGAGACAAAGTAGAATCTCAATTCAACAGCTCAGACACAAGAGGTATGTGGCAGGGTCTACAGTCAATCATGGATTACAAAAAGAAAACCTGCCCAGTCACGGACCAGGATGTCTTGCTCCCAGGCAGACTAAATAACTTTTTTGCCCGCTTTGAGGACAATACAGTGCCACTGACACAGCCCGCAACTAAAACATGCGGACTCTCCTTCACTGCAGCCAACGTGAGGAAAACATTTAAACGTGTCAACCCTCGCAAGGCTGCAGGCCCAGACGGCATCCCCAGCCGCGCCCTCAGAGCATGCGCAGACCAGCTGGCTGGTGTGTTTACGGACATATTCAATCAATCCCTATCCCAGTCTGTTGTTCCCACATGCTTCAAGAGGGCCACCATTGTTCCTGTTCCCAAGAAAGCTAAGGTAACTGAGCTAAACGACTACCACCCCGTAGCACTCACTTCCGTCATCATGAAGTGCTTTGAGAGACTAGTCAAGGACCATATCACCTCCACCCTACCTGACACCCTAGACCCACTCCAATTTGCTTACCGACCAAATAGGTCCACAGACAATGCAATCTCAACCACACTGCACACTGCCCTAACCCATCTGGACAAGAGGAATACCTATGTGAGAATGCTGTTCATCGACTACAGCTCGGCATTTAACACCATAGTGCCCTCCAAGCTCGTCATCAAGCTCGAGACCCTGGGTTTCGACCCCGCCCTGTGCAACTGGGTACTGGACTTCCTGACGGGCCGCCCACAGGTGGTGAGGATAGGCAACAACATTTCCACCCCGCTAATCCTCAACACTGGGGCCCCACAAGGGTGCGTTCTGAGCCCTCTCCTGTACTCCCTGTTCACCCACGACTGCGTGGCCACGCACGCCTCCAACTCAATCATCAAGTTTGCGGACGACACAACAGTGGTAGGCTTGATTACCAACAACGACGAGACGGCCTACAGGGAGGAGGTGAGGGCCCTCGGAGTGTGGTGTCAGGAAAATAACCTCACACTCAACATCAACAAAACTAAGGAGATGATTGTGGACTTCAGGAAACAGCAGAGGGAACACCCCCCCTATCCACATTGATGGAACAGTAGTGGAGAGGGTAGTAAAGTTTTAAGTTCCTCGGCGTACACATCACAGACAAACTGAATTGGTCCACCCACACAAACAGCATCATGAAGAAGGCGCAGCAGCGCCTCTTCAACCTCAGGAGGCTGAAGAAATTCGGCTTGTCACCAAAAGCACTCACAAACTTCTACAGATGCACAACCGAGAGCATCCTGTCGGGCTGTATCACCGCCTGGTACGGCAACTGCTCCGCCCACAACCGTAAGGCTCTCCAGAGGGTAGTGAGGTCTGCACAACGCATCACCGGGGGCAAACTACCTGCCCTCCAGGACACCTACACCACCCGATGTCACAGGAAGGCCATAAAGATCATCAAGGACAACAACCACCCGAGCCACTGCCTGTTCACCCCGCTATCATCCAGAAGGCGAGGTCAGTACAGGTGCATCAAAGCTGGGACCGAGAGACTGAAAAACAGCTTCTATCTCAAGGCCATCAGACTGTTAAACAGCCACCACTAACATTGAGTGGCTGCTGCCAACACACTGACTCAACTCCAGCCACTTTAATAATGGGAATTGATGGGAAATGATGTAAAATATATCACTAGCCACTTTAAACAATGCTACCTAATATAATGTTTACATACCCTACATTATTCATCTCATTCATCTCATATGTATATGTATATACTGTACTCTACATACATGTATCACTAGCCACTTTAACTATGCCACTTTGTTTACATACTCATCTCATATGTATATACTGCACTCAATGCCATCTACTGTATCTTGCCTATGCCGCTCTGTACCATCACTCACTCATATATCTTTATGTACATATTCTTTATCCCCTTACACTTGTGTCTGTCTATAAGGTAGTCGTTTTGGAATTGTTAGCTAGATTACTTGTTGGTTATTACTGCATTGTCGGAACTAGAAGCACAAGCATTTCGCTACACTCGCATTAACATCTGCTAACCATGTGTATGTGACAAATAAAATTTGATTTGATTTATTTGATTTGATTTAGCTGAGGCCTTACATGTCTGGTTTTAGTGCAGCTATTTGGCTCATTCCTCAGTAGATGGCAGCAGTGAGGCCATATGTAGTTTCAGTAGTACTCTGGTATCAGACCCTTTGTGACATCACATGTAATACAAAAGAGGCCTTCTACAGTACAGCTGTTCAAGAGACCTATCAGGAATTGGCCGTTGATTTGAATCACACGCATAATCATGCAAATGCCTTCAGAGTTGACTAGTTCAGCGTCACCAATGGCTAACTCACAATAAAAAAACAAAGGTTACCTTTTCTTCCACAGGCTCAGGGACGTGGGTCTTCCTCATTCTTTGCATGGTGTGTGAGCACTGCACAGATCGCTGCAGGACACAGGAGCAGACTAATAATTACCATAATAACTACCATAGCATAATTTTGTTCTCAAAGAATGTAGACCTGACAATCTTATAGACCATGTGTCCTTTAGGAATAATGGAGGTCCATTGTGTAATTGGGGCCTTAGGCCGAGATGGATAGGAACTGTTCTGAAACAAAGAGAAATGTGGAGTGTGCCGTTTCGATCGGCCTGAGGCTGTACTGTAGTCCTGTAGTGGGTGATTTCTGCTTTGATGGATGAGGAAGGTGAAAAGCGTAGGCAGGCCTTGAGTAGGAGTTGGCACCAGGAGAAGTGTGATGTGGTCTCTATGGCTGTCTGCACAAGTCATCCATGGCAAACAGTGGACAAGAGCCAAACTGACACATTTATCTACTGTGACCTTTCACTAAATGTTGGTGAACAAACACCTCTTGTTTCACCTGAAGAAAAAAAAAGAGCTTTGGTGGTCCTGGATGGTGGTGGGCCACACACACACCTTTACCTTTTTTCTCATGCCTCAATGTGCCTGTGTGTGTTTTTGGTCTCATTTGTTTTCCCTGAGTCACTCTGTTGGAGAGGGAGGATCGCATCTCAAATGGCACCCTATATAGTGCACTACCAGGGCCCCTACAGCTCTGGTCAAAAGAAGTGCACTATAGGGAAAGGGGTGCCATTTGGGATGAAACCTGACTCTGTTATTAACTTCTCTGCCAGGGCCCAGATGAATTGGGAAGCATTAGTTGAAGGTATTTCTTTCTGCAGACCTGAAAGGGTTAACACAACACCAAGTGTAATATAATTACAGTTGAGGTATGATAACTTTGTGTAAATGTATCAAACGTGTGAAAGTCCTTTCTGTGAAATGTGCGAACAATCTTTGGAATTAAAAGCTTTGTCTTGGTCTCAATATGATTGTAGGAATATTTTATGGGACATATTCCTTTCTTAGTTATTGTTGATGAGTTCTAAAATATGGTGAATCAGTTGTTTGGAATTATAATGCTAATTGATTACCTACCTAGCAACTACTTTCTCTATTCTGATTGGTCAGATGTTTGTAATTGTTGGGAACAGGGCTGCGTTCAGCACATTTTTACATTCTGGGACGTTCAATTGAACGGAAACGGTGCTGTACGTGGTGACCAGTTCAAAATCGGGGAAGGGTTGAGTTGTGGGTTGGGGAACGCTGTCAGTATGTCCACTGCCATTTAAATACGTCACATATTGCTTCAAGACAGATCTCGCCACACCCACCAAATGGGAGTCTGTTCAAGAACATACAAGAACGTTTTGGTGAAACGTGTCATTCAGTACAAACTATTCTGCAACATACGTTCAAACAAACTGGATCAGCGAATCGTGAAGAAGAAAATAGACTACTTCAAAATGGAGAAAGCATCAATGGCGCTGCCCATACTGTCACAGACGCTATAATGGCACAGATACAAAGACAAGTCCTCTATTTATCTCTATGGTTGATGCATGGCTGTAACTGTGGTCAGTTCATCAGTAAATATGCAAAAGAGTAATCATTCTCTGTCCAGTTTGTCTACATGAAGGTCCAATCCCAAATGGGCCCCTAAGCCCTACTCCCTATGCACTTATAGAGATCTGAGAGGATTTGATTGGTAGAAGTAATATGGTGAAACTTCCACCTAGGCTATCAGAGGGCAAGGTGGAGCTATTGCCATATTACTTACAACTGTCAAATCCTCTTAGATCTCCACAAGACCACAGGGTGTAGGGCTTAGGGGTCCATTTGGGATTGGGCCAGAAAGTCATCCAGCCATCATCTAAAGAACCCGCTAAGTACATGAGCTTGGTCTCAGTCTCAGTAAAAGGTCATGGAATCTAATTGATCTCTTTGTAAGTTGTGTAAGTTATCATCTCACTACCTTATACCATGCTAACCCCAAAGGAGTCAGTTCACTACCCAAAGGAGTCAGTTCACTACCATGCTAACCCCAAAGGAGTCAGTTCACTACCCAAAGGAGTCAGTTCACTACCATGCTAACCCCAAAGGAGTCAGTTCACTACCCAAAGGAGTCAATTCATTACCCAAAGGAGTCAGTTCACTACCCAATGGAGTCAGTTCACTACCATGCTAACCCCAAAGGAGTCAGTTCACTACCATGCTAACCCCAAAGGAGTCAGTTCACTACCCAAAGGAGTCAGTTCACTACCATGCTAACCCCAAAGGAGTCAGTTCACTACCCAAAGGAGTCAATTCACTACCCAAAGGAGTCAGTTCACTACCCAATGGAGTCAGTTCACTACCATGCTAACCCCAAAGGAGTCAGTTCACTACCATGCTAACCCCAAAGGAGTCAGTTCACTACCCAAAGGAGTCAGTTCACTACCCAAAGGACTTAATTCACTACCATGCTAACCCCAAATGAGTCAGTTCACAACCCAAAGGAGTCAGTTCACTGCCATGCTAACCCCAAATGAGTCAGTTCACTTGAGCCTGATGCCTATCTATGGGATGAAATTGTTGCAGGTATCTGGAAGGGGGTAACATTGCGTGTGTTTTAGATTGTATTGCATGTTCTCCTTGTTGCCATCCCTGACTTCCAGCAGTAAGAAGGCCAGCCATGTCATGTTTACACCTGGGGAGTCATAGAGATACCGTCTCCGGCCCCCTATACTCTGACAAAGTGGCTGTTGCTTCAATCCCTGAGTCAATATTGACCACCAGCCGACCGGCCTGCTTGCCAGAAAAACAGCAGCAAGTTGATTGCAGCTGGAGGCTATAGAGGATGGATGCAATGGATGCAGGGAATAGGAAGGTGCTGCAGGCCCTGTAGTTTCTACTGAGTGTACTATGTATGTTACATACAGACAGACAGAGGTGTTCCTCAAAAACACCCCCTCACCGTGTAGGGTGAATTTAAGATGTTATCATCTACTCAAATCTGTTTTGTGTTACGTGTTGTAAAATGCTATTATAAGGTAAACCATTATGTACTGTGCTGATGTAAACTCCTTTAGAAAGTATTAAGGGTACCATTAAAACTGAGCAATAGATTATGCTGTGTAGCCTCCTGCCCAAACAATAGCACCAGCTCCCCTGAGATTCAGTGTGAGGGGCCAAGTTTGAGCAGGGCTGCCAGGCCCAGTCTGACAGCAGGATGAATCAGTGGTGTGGTGTTGTGGTGGTGTGTTGTACTGTAGTATGCAGCAGCCTGTCTCAGCTGGTGCCGGGAGCAGCCTGCTCCTGACTGTTGGGAAGAGGGGGCGTATCGAATGATGCAAGGGGTCGCACTGCCCCGATGGGCAAGCTAATGTTACTGCACAACCCTTTAACTCATGTTCTAGTCTGGCTTGTCAGTCAGATGATTGAAGATGACTCTCTAGTTGAGAGAGAGAGAGAGAGAGAGAGAGAGAGAGAGAGAGAGAGAGAGAGAGAGAGAGAGAGAGAGAGAGAGAGAGAGAGAGTAAAAGGAGGTGAGGGAATAATAGAAGGAAAGAGGAATGACAGTTTTCCCTGCAGCTCACTGATGAATGACGGTGTGACCTCAAAGCTTCTATGATCTGACAGGATGTAACAAAGAGAAAGAAAGGAGGAAAAACTCAGTTACACTCCATAAGAGCAAACATGGCATAGAGACTTTCATGTCTTGGGCCTGATTCAAGAAAAGTCCACAGAAATGCACACCCTCTCCAATGTGTGTTGACAGAGCTAACACTGTCCCTAGCTGTCAGACAGTCAGGGCCTCAGTCAGGCCGGGATCATCCACAGGTCATGTTTAACAATAGGGAGGAGGTCGTGCCTAGATACCAGCAGCATTTTTCATCACTTTCCTCTTCAGTGTCCTCCTGTATCACCTTATCAGGATGTCAATGAGAAGTAAGCTATGCTGGTGTGTGTTGGTATCAGCCACATCACTGGCTGAACTCTCCCTGTGATTTACAGGGACAGTGATGAAATCCCATTCCTCTCTCAGAGATCAAAGCTGCTAATGTTTCCAATGGAAACTCAATGTTTTGCAATCAAAGCCCCTCTGCCGCTCTAATAAATCAAATAACTGATGGATGTAACATTTTATTAGCATGTGAGTGTCCCAGGGTTTGATTGATTAATTGCATTTGTTGTTTTATCTGGTTCCAACTTTAGGAAAACTGGTGTAATGGAAGTGTGAATTGTATGATAATTGTGTTATAATGACACAACTCCTCTCACTATCTTGGAAAGGTGATTACTTATCTCAACAGGATCATCCTAGTTTAAATTAGGTCAATTGAGGTAAGATTTTTGTTAATCATGCGATAAGACAGTGATATTTTTACGTGACAGACATAGATCCTATCACACTGTGCCAAAGCAAAACACACCGTATGCTACTGAAACAGGCTCTTTGTTATGTAGGTGTGGATGATTGCCCCTTCAATCTGTTCCATGCCAAGGTAACACAACATCTATCTCCACATATCATTATACAAAGGGCATGGGTAAGAACAGTTGGTCATAAATAAAACCCAGTCAATGTATTCGTAAAACACACAACAACAAAAAAAATCTGTGTGAATTTTCTAATAATGCTTAATGCGGAAAGTAATTAGAAAATATAATGTAAGACCAGTGCTGAGTGTTTATAGAATAATATTGCAAAAGAGAGAGGCAGTGAAAAAATGACAATAGACTCCAGCCTTCTTCAGGATGGAGAGGTGAGCGGGGAGCGGTCAGGGAGTGAAATGTGAGGAGGGTAAGGTCCAGATTAGTCTGTGGAACGGGACATGGTCTCTGGTTCCTGAATCTCACGCACATGACATGAAGCGTTTGCCCTTTTCACTTTGAGTTTCCAAACGTTCCGCTGTCTGCCCCAAACCCATCATAAAGTCAGGGGGAGGAGGGTTAGGGGGGGAAGAGGTCACTGAAGACTGAAATGGCAGCCAAGCGTAGTTTTGTTCACCACCTGTACTCACAGTTCATCCCAGAATCTGTGGACTCATCACACTTCCATTAAAACTGTAGACAGCAAACTTGCCTAGACCAGATGGATCCAGATCCCACACTGACTGTCACATCCTGGCTTGGCCCTTTCATACTCAGTCCCAATTCTACACCAGGTGTTGATCCATTTTATGATCTTGTTAGTTTCTGAAGGGAACACAGAACTTTAGGGATGAGATTTATCCGATTGGCCAATTGTTTTTGGAAATTGAGTATATCTCATTAAGAATGTCTGTGATTTGTCAGTTGTATTGTTGTTCCAGCTTTGGGGATCATTTTCTTATCAGCCCATGTTGAGTGATTCAGTGGTCTTATCCAATCCTCTCAACAGTCAATCCCATCCTCTCAACTGTCACAGCAATATGGAGACGACATGCCTATCGATGTAGACTCTCTCTTATGGGTTAATTAAAGTGTTGGTATGTGTTGTCATGTCAAAACTATGTGGATGAATGTGCTACTGTTGTTCTTTCTATGTTGTTTTATACAACTCCCAACAGTAATTGAAGCAGTCCTCCTTAATAATCTCACTGTTTTCAATTTGCATCCGTTTCTTAGGCTCCATTGATAGCTATTTTGGATAATGATTTGCATGTCCTTCAGTGTGGTGGTCCTTGTATTTCAACTGAATCTGATTTCAATATTCTAATGAATACTGTAACAGTGGTCAGTGGTACAGTCCATAACAGTCCAAAGTACAACCAAATATAGATAGTTATACTGAAGTGGTTTGAAGACCAAACTCAGAGGCCACTGCACTGCATATGACAGGTTGTAATAGGACTATGGCTGATCTCCTCTGATGGTCTTCATCCCAAATGACACCCTATTCCCTGTACAGTGCACTACTTTTGACCCGGCCTCATAGTAGTGCAGTGTAGTCAAAGGTAGTGCACTATATTGGGAATACGGTGCCATTTGGGAAACAGACTCTGTTGCCCAACTGTCCCTGCCTGTGTCACTAACTCATGTGAGAATCCTGTGTCCGTCAGTGTTATCCGCTACGCTCCAACACACAGTTTGCTTCTTTCACAACAGCCAAGCCCGATGATGCACTGCATTTTGGATAAACAGTTTTTGCTGTTTGCTATTATTTCTTGTTAATAGTTGACAGATCTTTTGGAGGTATGTGAAAATGACAGGAGCCTTGCTCCTTAGTCATTTACATTTTCTACAAATAATGACCTTCAGGAAATGTTGCAATCATACCTGTTTTTATTTTCCTACTGAGTTATTTTATACACTAATAAAAATGTATTCAACTTTTATAGTGTTTTCATTTCATAAAGAGCTTTAAAACTTCTTCGGAATAGGTGTTCCGTCCACGGGACTGTTGAGCTAACGTAGGCTAATGCGATTACCATGAGGTTGTAAGTAACAAGAACATTTCCCAGGAAAAAGACATATCTGATATTGGCAGAAAGCTTAAATTCTTGTTAATCGAACTTGTTAATCGAATTCTTGTTAATCGAACTGTCCAATTTACAGTAGCTATTATAATGAAAGAATACCATGCTATTGTTTGAGGAGAGTGCACAATTTTGAACATGAAAAGTTATTGGCACATTTGGCCAGTCTTGACACAACATTTTGAGCAGAAATGCAATGGTTCATTTGATCAGTCTAAAACTTTGCACATACACTGCTGTGGCCTAAATCTAAATTTCATCTGGGCTGGAATAATACATTATGGCCTTTCTCTTGCATTTCAAAGGTTATGGTACAGAAAAAATACAAAAGGTTGTTTTTTTCTTTGTATTATCTTTTACCAGATCCATTGTGCTATATTTTCCTACATTCCTTTCATATTTACACAAACTTCAAAGTGTTTCCTTTCAAATGGTACCAAGAATATGCATATCCTTGCTTTAGGGCCTGAGCTACAGGCAGTTAGATTTGGGTATGTCATTTTAGGCGAAAATTGAGAAAAAGGGGCGGATCCATAAGAGCAGAAAAAATGCAAGCAATTTTGAAAAACAAAGACAAATCATTAATGGACTACACTGTAAAAAGACTCAGAATACCGTGATTGTGAAATGAACCAAGAATAGTGCACCTAAACTGAGATTTGGTGTTTTGAAGGGTGTTTGAAGGAAAGCGTAATGTAAGTGTTTTAATGCACAGAATGTTTTTTGAAACAGGAATGAATAAGTACTCTGAAACACCCAAAGTGGTTCTTCAACCTTCATATTGATGTTTTTAAGAGTGTTCTGAAAACACTTTTTGAGGGCTTCAGTTCATGTAAAAGGCAGCATCAAAACACAAAAGCTGTGTTTCTCATTCAATCAATGGTTTAGAAATGCAAATGGTTTATAGCCTAAATATTGATTCATGATAGAGGCCTATGGAGAATCTTTTAAATGCTTTATTTAGACAGTTTAAAAATAGGAGGGGCAGTAAAATGGGGCGGCAGGGTAGCCTAGTGGTTAGAGTGTTGGACTAGTAACCGGAAGGTTGCAAGTTCAAATCCCTGAGCTGATAATCTGTCATTCTGCCCCTGAAAAGGCAGTTAACCCACTAGGCTGTCATTGAAAATAAGAATTTGTTCTTAACTGACTTGCCTAGTAAAATAAATAAAAAATGATACATTTTGTTGGAATTTTACCCACTCAACCACACTGTAAGAAATTATTCTGGGGTTAATTGAAATTGACAACAAAAATAAAAATACATTTAACATATCATTAATAAAAATGCATGCAAGTTGTGCAGAGCCCATGGTCTAGTGATAACGCACCCGGTTTAGACATGTCACTCCTCTCCCCACCAAATTCCCGCTCCAACTCCTCAGTCTGTTTCTTCCACCTATCTGTATCTCCTTTGTCATTTCATCATTGTCTCAATAAAGGGTGAAAATATCCCCAAAATATATATTTTTTAAATGTATTCAAATTGTTTTAATGATTTGTTAAATTAATTTTACCAAAATAATCTAAGAATAAATCCAACTAAATATGTTAATCAAAATGCATATTTTATCAAATAAAGTTAAATAAAGTTTAAATAAAAAAATACTTTAAAAAATGATAAGGATAACCAAAGAGGGTTTGTGAAAATATTACTAAAATTATTTCAGCAGATTTTGTGCGTTTTTGTGTGGCTTAATTCGTTGTGAAAAAAACAAAAATGTGTGACTTAACTTGTAGGAAAAAAAAATTTGGGAGACAAACTTCAGAACAATCTTATGAACGTTATTGGAGCAATGCATTTTGGGCAATGGTGTTCCACACTGCCTTTTTTGTGTCCCACATTTATTTATATATATAAAAATGTAAAAAACATGTTAACAACCCAATATTGTTAATCAACCAGGTTGTCACCAGAATACTTATAATATAACAGTAGCCTTATTTTTTATTTATTTATGCTGTTTTCTATGCTTGTTTTCGCTTAATACTTTTGGATACTGGTGCTATTTCAGATTTTATGAGGGTTGCCAGATTGGAGTAAAAAGCTATATTTGTAATGTTTGTTTTGTAGTATCGATGAAAGTATTTGATTGGGGAAGGGGGATACATTTTCATGATGGGAAATGTGGGGAAACATTTTGTTTGGTTTAAATTCCCATGGTGCAACTGCATGGTATTTTCATCGATAACTAGTCTGGACTATGATCAATTAAGCCATATCAATGCAGTTAAACAGGTTAATGTAAAATAATGAATTATGTTGGCTTACACTCATGGCACTTCATGATGATTATTACGGTCCTATCAATCATGTTATATAATTAGGCTATTGTAAGAAGGCATCTGCCAGCATTGTAGGACTACTGCCTTTGCCCAGAGGCCTACTGGGCTTTCATGGCAACGCCGTTAGAGCTCACTTTGCCACGTATGAGCCCTGGTTAGATTCCCTGTTGCAGTTGTCACTTTCATCTGCTACACTGGTGGCAGCGTTGGGATCACGTCCCGCTCATATCTAGTTATGTGATCTAGTAGTAAGCGTTCTGTTTTTCCAACGTCGTGTTGGGCGTAATTACATGAATATATCTAGTGAACAATAGATAAGCAACAATGGGAGTGATGGATAGAACTAGTCACTACAGGTGTGATCAAGCCTTACATTAAAGTTGCCTAAATCTGAATGGAAAGTGCTTTTCCCTGACCAGTTATTCAGAAGAAAATCCTCTGTGACCAGACATTTCCATAAGTTAACTTACCAGTGTGGACCCAAAACAAACACATTCTACAATTTTACAAACAACCTGTTTTAAGTGTTATTACAACCATGGTGTTTTTTTGTTACTGAAGCATATACATCTAATGACCTGACAATGATCCACATCATATGGGTATGTGTGTTATGCAGAAAAACACAACTATCATTTTTTTTTAAGGATGCAAACCAGTAATATGAATCACTGTTGATCCATCCTGTTCTGATCTAATGAGATGGTTGTAGGATTTCTTACGGCCTAGAATCAAGGCCTTTCCCAGTCATGAAGGACGAAGCTAGGCCTCTCTTGGTCCTCATTGGAGAAGACTGAACTCATGTTAGGGGTTATGTGTCAGACTCTCCTATACCACTGCCCAACATGTTATGCCCCAGAGGTTGGAAATAAACCCTTTTTAAGCTGATATAACATGTATCATTATTAAAGGACTGTGAAACCCAAAGCCAAATGGCTTCAGACTTAGCATTTCTCATACTTATTTACGGAGAGAAATGTTTGTTTTATAACAGGTACTGTTCATTTATTTACAGTAGTGGGTTGATTAATTATTGCTTTCAGTGGAAATGCAGAATATGTATAAAAATTCCAAATATACCAAAAGCTAAATGAATCAGAGATTTACAACTATTTAACCATGTTAATAATTGCTGAAACGTGCAAACTACAAACATTTAATGGAGCCTAAATTACACAATTTTCTTCATAATTCATTCAATACAAGACTCCACTTTTTCATGTACATTACACAATTTCTTTCATAATTAATTTTATACAAAGCTATGTTGAATTTTATGAAGGTTGCCAGATTTGAGAAGAAATACAGATTTTTGTTTGTGGTATCGATGAAGGTATTTGATTGGGGAATGGGGATACATTTTTATAATGCGAAATTGTAATGCACACACAGGCACACAAACACTTACATACATATACACACACTCACTTTGTTGGTACTCAAGTAATAGCCGATTTTTGACTTTTGTATTAATGATTTTTAATAGAATATTTGGATCTAGTTGTCATGTACTGTACTCATTATCTTTAACTGGTTTAAATATGAAATGCGTTATGAAGAAAATTGTGTAGGCCCACTGTTACCTACATGAAAAAAGGGCCTTTCTCACTACAAATGCAGTGTCCCAAAGTGTTAAACTAAAACAAGCATAGAAACAGTATTGGCGTTAATAAAAAATAATTATAAAACGATTATACTACTATTATATTCTAATTGTTTCGGTGACAACCTGGTTGATTTACAATATTGGGTTGTTAACGCAGTATGTTTTATATATAAATAAATGGGGGATACAAAAATAGCAGTGTTGAACACCATTGCCCGTCATGCATTGCTCTAATAACTTTCAAAAGATTGTTCCGAAGTTTGCCCCGAAAAATGTATTTTCCTATGAATGAAGTCGCACAAAAATCTGTCTTTTCACAGGAATTGAGCTACATAAAACGCTCAGAAACGCACAAAATCTGCTGAAATACTTTTTGTACATATTTGCACGAAATGAGTGTGAGATTGTGTTGCAATGAGAGGCAATAGAGTGATTGAACTAATTGAAAGTCTGCTTTTAATCACCTTGCGTTTCATATCTTGGCACTTGACTCTTGCCACTTGACTTGTATTGTTGGTAATTCAAAATGTTTATACTTTATAATTCTTTCACACAATGTTGTATGCATGTTTAAAGAAAGTACAATTTCCATATTAGTATTAAGCTGTTGTGCCATGTGGTGTAATGGATCGTGATGAACGGATATCAAAAACAGACAAATTGACCTTCAATGAGGACAGCACCCATTCTCACATTCAATATTATCAAAGGAAAGCGCAAGTGCAGCATCCCCCAAAAATGTCTCAGGTTGATGTATTTCAATACTCCAGCAAAGTTACGGTTTCATCTCCTTCAAGTTGGTGGCAGCTCAGCTGTCACTAGTTTTGGGGTTACAAAGCACTTTCTTTTAACAGGTAGGTGCTCATGCATATTCATTAGAGACATACCGTTAAGAGGCGTACGAGACATAATGTTTAGAGAGAGACATGACAGACAATGTTGAGTACAGCTCTACTTATTAATTATTCATATGAACCATAGGTCTTGTTCTGAAGTCAAAATTACTTCGTCTATTTAGATATTTCATTTCATGGAACTCTGCCGAGTGCCAATTCCATCAAACCTCAGATTATGAATTTCCTGAGTAAGCCACCCTTGTCTAATTAATTATGAGAGAAGTTGATATGATCCCATCATTTCGAAATGAATTAATTACCATCAATTCTGTCTGGAAAGTAAAAAACAAACATTCCTATGTAGACGGACCGTAATTTAGTTGTAAATGTTACGGTTCTGCTATCAACTCAACCCGGGATGCACAGAACGGATCGATGGAAATGTACACCAGTTCGAAGTGCAGGTAAAGGTGTGTGTCGGCCTCAGGAAAACTTTACAAGACAGCGACACAGAGAAAAATAGCAGCGATAAGAAGCAGATTGATTGCATTACATTATCCTGTGTAATGACACCAAATTACACACAATTCTCAAGACCATTATACGAGTCATGACAAACACAACGCCTTTTGGGGGGTTATAGCCCTCTTAACACGTGCTTTGAGAAATTGTTAAAATCAACAACTTTTTGACTTAGGACATAAAAAAATGAAAAAAAATAACATAGAATACAATAGTTAGATCGATAGAGGACAGTTAGTTGCAATCCGCTATCTAATACAGGGCTGGAAAAGAAACCGACATTGTTCAAAGTTACAATATAAATATATTTATTTTTGAACAGTCTTGTCGATGATATATAGACCTACAATGATATATATGGCTGGATATGAAGTGGATATGACTTAAAGGAGTAATTCGATCCCATCATTTTGAAATTAAATAATTCCCCTCAATTCTGTCTGGAAAGTTAAAAAAAACATTATCATCATCAGATAAACTTGTCATTGGAGGAGACAGTATTGTATGCAGACAGACTGGGATTTATCTGTAAATGTTACGGTTCTGCTATCAACTCCACCCGGGCTGCACAGAATGGATCGATGGAAATTTACACCAGTTCGAGGTGCAGGTAAAGTTGTGTGTTAGCCTCAGGAAAACTTTACAAGACAGAGAGACACGGAGAAAAATAGCAGCGATGACACCAAATGACCCCCAAAAGGCGTTGGGTAATGACACCAAATGACACACGTGTCATGACCAACACAACGCCTTTTGGGGTCAAAGCCCTCTTAACATTAGCTTTTAGAAATGGTTGAAATCAACATATTTTTGGCATAGGACATTTAAATAAAACAAATGTAAAAAGATAGTTTGATGCAATAGTTAGATAGATATAGGAATTTTAGTTGAAATCAGCTGTCTAATACAAGGCTGGAAAAGAAACCGACATTATGTAAAGTTACAATAGAAATAAAGTTATTTTTGATCAGCCTTGTTTTTCGATTTGTTTTATTTAAACCTTTATTTAACTAGGTTCTTAATTGTGTGCGGCTGTATGGGACTCCCAATCACTGCCGGTTGTCATACAGCCTTGTGGATGACATATAGGCCTAGAATAATTTATTTGCTTGGATTAATGCATACTTATAAAGAAAACGTGTATACAATTAGGAATTGTCTAAGTAATTCAATGCAGTCCTAGTTTATAAACATTCTCCTACTGACACGAAGTGGGGCATAACATAGGCATAATGTAAACGTTATTTGCAGACCAATTATAGTAGGTTTGCTCTGTCCTCTGGTCATATAATGATCAACCACGAGTATTGATACTACACTGACAGTAAGGGCGGTATAATTATTGGCAGGCAATACCACTGTATCAGATATGATATAATCAACATCTTGTTAACCAATATGCTAAGCAATATTAATATATTTTCATATGGATACAAAATTATCAAAATATCAGGCCACATTTTGCTCTTATGACTATACCAACCAACTCTTCCATATTAGCCTGGTTAATTTGTTTAGTTCTCCCCGTTCTACAGGTCACCGAACCTACCCGATGATGTAGGCTTACAATGATGTGTAGGCCGTCATTGTAAATAAGAATTTGTTCTTAATTAACTGACTTGACTAGTTAAATAAAGGTTAAATAAAATAAATAAATAAAAATGATATTCAGCTGCACCTGCTTGTTGGCCTGGTCAATCATTCTGCGTCTGGAGCGTTTGAACTATGGCCACGATTCCTGCGCTGATCCGTTCACGGATACCTCTCCTCCTCTTCTAATGTCTATTCTGATATATATGAAAACAACTCACTGTAATAGTGGTTTAAATGGTCAGACATTCCTCTAGACTATACATCTTATGAGAAAGATATAGAAAAACAAAGTACAAGCCCAAGACTGACTGACCTGTTAAGCATAGGCCAAGACGATTCTGATATATTTATAGACCTATGTCAAATATATATATATATATATCACAATCAGATTCTTTTGTATAATAAAATAATCGAGCTTGTGTGAGTACTTTGTTATGACAGTAGGTGAATAATGAAGAATGTGTCACGTTGTGTGACATACATGTTATGTAGCTTGCAAGTTTTTCTGTTTAATTTAATGACAACCACAAAAGTAAACACAGTTGATACGAGAAATGCTGTAATGAATAATATATGATATTGACTATACAATATTATAATTACAATGTGTTATTATTATTAGAATTATTATTATTATTAGTAGTAGTGTAATTATTATCACAAGCATACCATCCCTCCTCTTTCACCAAAGTCTTTATACAACAGAGTCCAAAGTTCATGAAAGTTGTGTTGCTGATAAGGCAGAGCCAATAAAAGCAACAGCGCTCCAGTGTAAACACTGTCAGGTCTACCTGCTTCAGTTCGTCAGTGGAGCCCTATTCTGACGATTTGCATAAAGTCCCCATCAGCCAGCCCACTAATTACCATGTTTTATATTCCCTGCCCTCTGAAAGCATCATGGCAAATTATATCACTCTCCTCAAATGGGAAGTGAACCAGCTTCTCTGAGCAGGTGTCAGGAGTAGGACATTCACATTAACACTGGAGCACGAGAGGAAGAGAGATCGAACTTTTTTTTTGTACTTTCTAGTTTTTATTCTCCCCAGCCTCCCTTTTAGTTCAGAATTTAACTTTGTTTTAATGTTCTCGAAAATGGTGTCCAAGTTGACATCTCTCCAACAGGAACTCTTGAGCGCTTTGTTAGATTCCGGAGTTACCAAAGATGTTCTGATCCAAGCGTTGGACGATATGGATCCTAGCCCGAATGGCTTTGGAGTTAAGTTGGAGAATCTACACATGTCTCCGCCAAGTTCTAAAATCAACGGAAATGATTCGGATTCGAAGCCGGTATTTCTAACGTTGAGCAACGGACACGGTAAGGGCAAACTGTCGGGAGACGAGGGGTCCGAGGACGGAGATGATTTCGATACCCCACCGATACTGAAAGAACTCCAGTCGCTTAACACCGAGGAAGCAGCGGAGCAGAGGGCAGAAGTTGACCGAATATTAGCGTAAGTGGATACAACTTTAAATGTTTAATTGCATACATTTAGGACTGTTCAACAAAAAATATGTTATTATGGATATGCTTACTTATTTTAGATTTTGCTGTAATTTCAGTGTCTTTAAAACGTTTATATATTTATTTATATTTACAATGACTGCCTAACGGGGAACAGTGGGTTAACTGCCTTGTTCAGGTAAAGAACGACAGATTGTTACTTTGTCAGATACTGTTACAACGCTCTAACCACTCTAACCGTTACCTTCCGCCCAAGAAGTGTATCTGCATCGTGTCTGTATTTTAGAATGCTGACAAAACTCCTGTAAAAACATATTTTTATTTAAATGTAAAGCGCAAGGAGGCAATATGTTCCCCGTGTTTACAAATTTAAAATAATGCGCCAGTAGTACTTTCACGTTCTAGTTACTAATTATCCACACGGGTTATTATTTATTTACCTTAGCAAAATATCAACTAAACGAGATATATTTATTATTAACTTACTCGATCTCTCTCACTTAGATTATATATGGCAGTGCAAGAAGAGAACGTGAATTCACACCCCCGCATGTGTTTATTATGCAGGATTAAATGTTGCACTAGATATAGTCTCTAATAATAATAATAATAAGAAGAAGAAGAATATTCTGGTGAAATATTGCAACACTTCTTGAAGCAAATATTATTTTGTTTTATGAATGTAGTCTATAAAGGACTTCATCTTTGTATATGTTGTTATTGTCTTAATTTATCTTCTAAAATACATTTATAAATGTTCATTCATTACGCTAGTAACATGATCAAGTGACCGGCAGAAAATCAAAACTAACCCACGTGTAGTTAAGTTATTATTAATTGTATTCTATAAATCATCAACTGAAAGATACACAGTGTCGTATGATTAGAGTGAATGGAGATCTGGTTATTCATTGTCGAATGTTATAAACCAACATCTAAACCAATATATAAACCCGCAGACTTAACTCTCCAAAACAAACAGTTGTGTGTAGATTTGCAAAAATGACCCATGTGAAGTCAATACTTAATCTGAGATGACTGTGAAGGTAGGATACATTTAAGTGTTATTTTACTGTAATATTTTAAAGCACGCTGCGCATATATTCTAGGCCTTTTAAGTTGTTTTGAGATATAGATTTTTTTTATCGACATAAAGCCTCCGATTGAGCTGTCGTCCTTGGGTGCAATTGTGCAATTGTTTATAATTGATAATATTGAAACATTGGAATAATTCCGAGGATTTTAGCCCATGTGCAAGTATATTCTTCGATAATTGAATGCAATTTTGGATGGAAGCCTTGAATTGATACATTCAATTTATTATCAATGTATTATCAATTTCCTATGTTTAAGCAAACAACATGATCTTATTCAACCAAATCACCTATTTATTTATTTGATTCATACTCGATTCTGTGATTATTTAGTCTGGATTTGATTAGGCCTATGGGCCTATTGTCCAAATGGGAAAATGTGTAGACTATAACGTCAGTGTGTGTCAGACACAGATGACATAAAATACTGTGCTTCTAAACCAATGTACCCTAGGCCTATCCTATTGGTGCTTCGTTTAGATTATTTGATAGCCTAATTTAGTAGCATTTGTAATATATTTCTGTATCATATATGTGGTCCTTCTGTAGCTCAGTTGGTAGAGCATGGTGCTTGTAACGCCAGGGTAGTGGGTTCGATCCCCGGGACCACCCATACGTAGAATGTATGCACACATGACTGTAAGTCGCTTTGGATAAAAGCGTCTGCTAAATGGCATATATTATTATTATTATTATATATCCTTAGTATCTCACATCTGGTATGAAATATTGACATTTCAAAAACAGTGGAAAATGTATAAACCAAGGTCTAGGATTTAGATTTTCAAATGCATCAGTGTCGCCTCAGCTACAGTCATAACACTGAATTTAAAATAGGCCTGATTCGGAGTATTTTCAGGTTTCTGAACGTATTATTAGTTCATCGGTGGTGGAAACAGTACCCAATTGTCATTCTTGAGTAAAAGTAAAGATACCTTAATAGAAAATTACTCAAGTACACTCCAACACTCAGACATAATTTACACACAAGCATGTGTGATTAGTGAGTCCGCCAGATCATAGGCAGCATAGGGATGACCAGGGATGTTCTCTTGATAAGATCGTGAATTGGACCATTTTTCTGCCCTGCTAAGCATTCAATATGTAACGAGTACTTTTAGTTGTCAGGGGAAATGTATGGAGTAAAAAGTACATTATTTCCTTTATGAATGTAGTAAAACTGAAAGTTGTAAAAAATATAAATAGTAAAGTACAGATACCCCCAAAAACGACGAAAGTAGTACTTTGAAGTATTTTTAGTTAAGTAATACACCACTTGAAGTCATCCAGGCGATTTACACTAGCTCAGTAAAATCCGTAACCTTTGGAAATATTTACATACTATTGAATACAATGATTAATGGTCGTTTATTAGGGTACTTAACAATTGTCCCAACCCCCCAAAAATTGGGGCCTTGCAAAACAGGGATAACGTCAGGCGAGGAAGTCCGAGAGAAATACGAATAGAATAAACCAAGGGAAATAAATGTTCGTGCTGTATCTTGGTGCTGAAGCAAGGTTAGGAATGTATTTGGCCAATGAATAATACATTAGATTAGCAGGGCTATTAGTATGAGTGTTATGGTGTATACTGGTCTATAGCCTAATTTAGCACCAACACCTATAGGCCATTATACACATAACACTATTAGCCTACTAATAGAACGAATAACATGTATTTAGCAAGGTGATTCGAATATTGTTTTATGTGTGTTTTATGTAACCACAGTGAGGACCCGTGGCGTGCCGCCCGCATAATTAAAGGCTACATGCAACAGCACAACATCCCACAGCGCGAGGTGGTGGACGTAACCGGACTAAATCAGTCTCACCTCTCACAGCACCTCAACAAAGGCACGCCCATGAAAACTCAGAAGCGAGCGGCGCTCTACACCTGGTATGTCAGGAAACAGCGGGAAGTTCTAAGACGTAAGTTAATATTTGAGTTTCTCACACAGCCTTTGATACAGTTCGAGTCACAGAGGTGTGTTGGCCTGGGCGTCATAATACTAATGGCCACCCACAACACAATTTGCGTGAAAATACATGTCATATTTCGGCTCTAAATATGGTCAGTATCATATTCTAGTAAGCCTATGCCTCAAATGTGCATGATTTATCATTAGGACCTAGGCTACATATTGCGAAATTGTCCCTCATTAAATTATGCCTGATTTCTTCTTATTGTCTTATTGATTTGTTTTGTCTCCATTCCAGCCAATACAATGTTTTTATGTGACATGAGATGCATCAAATGTACCTTGTTCTTATTTTCCAGAATTCAACCAGGCAGTGCAAGGTTCTGTCAACAACATGACTGACAAAGGCAGTCAGGATCAGGTGCTGTTTTTCTTCCCAGAGTTTAACCCTCCTGGTCAGGGTATGGGGCAGCAAGGGGAGGAGGTGGGCTCTGAACCCTCCTGCAAGAAAATGAGACGGAACCGTTTCAAATGGGGGCCTGCATCCCAACAGATCCTCTACCAGGCCTATGAAAGACAGAAGAACCCCAGCAAAGAGGAGCGAGAGGCTCTGGTGGAGGAGTGCAACAGGTGAGCGGAGGACGCTTTGGAGAATGAGAAAGTTACACCTTTTGGCCCGCGTCCCAAATGCCACCCTATTTCCTATTTAGTGCACTGGTGCCAATATGGCTCTGGTCAAAAGTAATGCACTATATTGGGAATAGGGTGCCATTTGGGAAAAAGTGACACAACTTTGTTCTTCCTTTCAATAATTGAATGTTTGGCACATCTTATTTGATACTAACTCCATTATTACAGCAGCATATGGCCCTAGCTTAGAATGATCTTGACAGGGTTGAATGTCTCTCGTTGTTTACTGTATCCAACTATCATTCCAATGCAACTACCATTATATTTCCCCTTTGTTCTTTTCCATTGTATTCCATTGATACTATTTAAATCTCTCCTCCTATAGGGCTGAGTGTCTCCAGAGAGGGGTGTCCCCGTCTAAAGCTCATGGTCTGGGCTCTAACCTGGTCACTGAGGTACGGGTCTATAACTGGTTTGCCAACCGGCGTAAGGAGGAGGCCTTCCGTCAGAAGCTGGCGATGGATGCCTACCCCATACCCATCCACAGCATGAACCCTCTCCTGTCTCACAGCCACAACTCCCCACACCACCACAGCTCCCAGACCAGCGCATCCCCCCCTAGTAAGATGCCAGGTAGCGTCTCCACACCACATGCATACCACAGTACATTACTCTGCTATTATATCTAATATAATACTACACACAATCATGGAATCATTAAAAAATGTGGGCTTTCCTCTTTCTGTACCTGTCCCAGCCATGATCTGAGTGCATTTAATCACTATGGTATCCTGATCAGGGACATGTCTTTGACAGTTAGAAGAACAATGGTTGGCAAAATAATTGGATGATTTTATTTTCATCCCCAAGCAAGAGTGAAAAGAGGGAGAGAAAAATGGTTGATGAGATCAGGGAGAGAGAAGAGAGAGGGCAAGTGATCAATAAGAGTCACTGAGGGAGCTGAGCAAATGTCATTGTTATTCTGATATTTGACAACACACTGAGAACAATCCACATTGTACCTGCAATCTCCACTCCAAAGTCAGCAGGCAGGCAGGAGCAGGAGAGTGGCACAAAGAGCAGCAGTCCTGTGACAGGCCAGGGTCAGGGCAGGGTCACATAGGGATTCAACGCTAGTTGAACCTATAACCACTACTTCCACATTCACTCTATAAGCATAAGGTTGGTCGGTCAATGGTGCTTTTTGGGGAATCAACAAAGTTCCTGAAGTTGTAAAGAGGAAATCCAACAAACTGACCGTTAAACATCATAATGTTGTTTGCACTCAGTGCAATTTAGCCATCTACCGGCGTCTATAAGAGATAAAATGGAGCTGATATCTTGGCACAGCATTATCCTCAGTGCCATCGCTCACCTCCATAAAAGCAATGATTGGAGAGACTCAATCAAAGCCTCTTGTCGTTCTTTCAAGTTAGAACACGAGGTCAACTCTCTAGAAAAACAAACCGTTTGCCTCGGGTTGCTCTTTTACCTTTGGTTATACTGGGCTCATTAGCCCATGCTCTGTTTGCTTGTGGTTTTTACCAGCACACCTGACCAAGCATTGACCTCAGGTTTCAAATTGAGGAGCTAGGTTCAATGATAGGCTTGTGTGGAGGGGAGAGAGAAGGGGCTCGTTGTAGAGGGATAGGTTAAGGGTCAGAAGCGGATGGTACTTTGCTCCCCTTAGCCCTCAGTTGCCTGCTTACAAGGTGTCCTGCCGGTGTGCTGCCAACAGCATCAGCTGTTTTTCAGTGTCAGCCACTGGCCTGACAATAGCACCCCAGCAGGTTGCCTCATCGCGTTGCTAGGCCACGGCCTGTGTTATGCATGCTTAATGGACAGTTAAAATCCTTGGCTACTACATCTCCCAGTCCTTTGATAAGTGGCTCCCCTGACTTCTCCTCTCTATACCCCAGCCTGGCAGGGGTCCCTATTGTCTGTGGCGTATTGGAAGACTGCAGTGACTGTAACCTAGGTTCATTTATCACTGCTGGGCCTTGGGGAGGGGCTATTTTAAAGCCTCCCCCCTCACCTTTATAGGGCGTCAGTATAGTGGCCGAGGGAGGCTGGGGCTGGGCGCTCTGCAGACCAGAGCAGCAGGAGCTGTCCTCTGGGGTATTGGCTCTTTTCTGGCCAGACAGGACTGATGACCCCTTGTGCTCCAGCCTATAGTGAGATGTGGGTAGCCCCCTCCTTCAGCGCCACTACAACAGTTATGTGAGGGAGGTCACTATCAGGTCACATCAAGGAAAACCTCTTACTCCTGGAGTTTTCATTGATTCTCTTACTTCTGTTGATAAGGGTGAGTCAGTGTTTGGTAAAAGACCAAACCAAAAGAAATGTATAAATAGATATCTTCTGTTACTAGTCACGTGTTAATACATACATGTAATAGGTGATTCACATACACTGTTGGTCTAATCAAACTGTTTCATCAGCTGAGTGATCCTTGTGTCTGAGGGCATAACACTTTTAGGGCCATAGTTTCCCCTTGGATCATTCATTTAAACATACAACCTACGTTTTTATTGAGAATAGGCAATTGGAATTGAACCCTTTTCTAAACGAAACAGATGCCAATACGTGTGTGTTTGTGTGTGTGTTTCACCATACGTTATGAGAAAGGATGTCATGGCCATACTGTTATGTTGTGTATAATTGTTATGATTCTTTCTTTGAGAGTGAATCTGGAAATAAGTAGAGGGCGCTCGACCAATGTGAGTCGAGGTGTAGCCCAAAAATGTGATATTCATTGAAAAGGAAAAGGCGCAACGCTCGCTCACCATTAAAAACTCATTGTTTTATTTTAAGCTAAAAGATTAACGTTTCAGACACTTTGTGGGTGAATCTGAAAGCTAAGCTTAGGGAGCAGTTTCATACATCTCTCAGCAAAGTATAGAGGTGGGCGGCTTTTCTTTTTTGCTGCTACTTCTGTGTCAATAATATTGAATGTGTTGTCGAGAGTTCTAAATAGGCCCTCCCTTTATGTTGACCTGCATCAAAGCTAAGATAAAGACGTTGACGTGACAATCAACCCAGATAATTCAGCAACAGTAGCATCTTTTTTCACCAGAATGTGCTAAGAGATTGAACTGAACCCCTGATAACCTGCTGATATTTCATTTTTTAGCATATTCCCTCGTCTCACACGGCAAAGCCTGCTGATTCAGGTATCTCCCAGCTAATCTGACACATTGGAAAGGTTTTAGCTGTATGATTAAGACGGCAGTGAGGGGAGTGTGGTTCAATACCTGGTAGACTGGTGTGATGGGCACGTTCTATTCATTTGGTAATCCTCTGAAAACAGTGTTATTTAATTTAATAACAGTGAGAGTAAAACACCATATTATAGGAGGGAAAAATGGTGAGCAGGTTGTGTTGCCTCAATGCCTTGTGTCACCCAAGGCTATGTGGGAGTTTGCCTGGCCAAGGGATAGAGAGGCAAGGCCTGCCTACTGCCTGGCCCTGCTCTGACCACTGGGAGCCCCAACCTGGTCAGAGAGGTACCAAGGCCTGCTACGTCCTACAGAGACCCGGGAGGTCTCTCATATGCACCGAAGCTTCAATGACCAGTGCCTGGGGATGGGAAGAGGGGCTTTGATATTACATGGGTCACACAGAGCACTGAAGCCTTTTAAACCTGCTGAAACTCCCTGCTGCCTACTCTATCACTCCTCTTCACAGGGTTCTCCCCCTCCCCCTGGTCTACTTCTAGTCTCCCCTGGTCCAGTCCTCAGTGTGCTTGGTATTGTGGTTGATTTAGCTCAAGCCATATTTCAGCTGAGAATTATTTGGTGATAGAGAGGATCTAGCAAACTATTTTTAGGATGTAAATAAGAGTGGATGTAGGACACAGTCTGAAACTGGCTAAATGTCATGCAGCTAGAAAGTACAGTAGTTGTTTACATTTTGGATTGTTTTTGTCTCTAATATAACATTATTTTGAGGAAGAAAGATTTCTTAATCTCAAGCTATATTGACAGCATCTTTATAATATCCCAATAACAAACTGAGGGTGCATAGGTTGGTATGTGGACACTACTGGCCACCCCACTGGTGTCCCAGAAATGGAGCCATCCTCCTCCTTCCAAATGACCAATTGCTTCAGACAGACTAGACAACGGAAGCTTTCCTGACTGGGATTGGGGTTCCCTGCAGCCAGAATTACTGCCTGACACAGGAAAACAAAGCTGGCCTGAATAGCACCTCTCTCCCCTTGACACTTTACAGGATGTCCAGCTTGGAGATAAATGCCTGTTTATGAGTCCTCTACCATTGTGAGGGTATGGGGGTCATGGGCCTGATGGAGTGCGTTATTGTTCTGTAGCGGTGTTAACAAGTGCTGTGGGGTTGCTAGTGTGATGTTCTAGACAATATGAGGTCTGTCTGTGGTTCTCTTGTGGTCTGCCTGGACAGACTGGACAACATGTTTGTTGTTAGTGGATGAAATACAGTCAAGACGAAAATGGTAAATTCTCTGTTCTGATTTAGTTGTATTTCCCAGGCAGTAAAGTATGTTTTTACTAAGGTAAACTTCATTTTGAGTGAGATACGGTCTCCCATTCTTTTATGGCAGACATATGATGCTTGGTGTCTCCTGTCTGTGCCTGTCTGTAGCTGTTTGGGACTGTCTGTAGCTGTTTGGGACTGTCTGGCTGTCTGGGACTGTCTGGCTGTCTGGGACTGTCTGGCTGTCTGGGACTGTCTGTGACTATCTGGGACTGTGACAGACAGGGCACTCAGTGTGACATGCGTGGGTCAGGGACAGAGGGCACAGGGAAGATCTGGGATCTGAGAGTAAACACTGTCACAGTGGTTTTGTCCCAAATGGCACCCTATTCCCTACATAGTGCACTACTATATGCCCTAGTCTAAAGTAGGACACTATATAGGGAATAGGGTGCCATTTAGGACTGGCCCAGTGTCACAACCCACTGCTCTGCTCTGCAGGGGGGAGGGAGGGAGACTCTGTGTGAGACTGAGACTACAGGATAAGAATGTGTTTGACATTGGTTGTAAATGTGTAATGTTTGCTTTGTTGGTATCAAAGGGGGCCAGGCAAACATCTATTTGATAGGAGGAGAGCAGCATTCCTTTGGCCCCCGGTGGCCAATGGAGGTGGGAGACAACAAGGGGTCTAGACACGGGGATTAAGAGATGGGTCATTCAATGATGTCACAGAATTCAGTGACGAAGTGTTTGGAGAGTGGAAGGATAGGTGAGAACATGACAGGGTTCCCTATTGATGACATACTGTACGTAGAAGGCATTTCTTCACTTCCATACCTTTACCTGGGCACAGAGGGATCCTTTCCATGCTGGGTAGGAATCACTGTGCTGCCATATTTATAGACCTATCCAAGGCCTTTGATACTGTCGACCCTCCCCTAGTCATTCAAAGGTTGTCTAAAATGGGTCTCGACCAGGCATATTACAAGTGGTTTGGGAACTATCTGTCAGACAAGACACAATATGTGCTTTCTGATGGTGTCAAGTTACCTGGATATTACAGAAGGTGTCCGGCAGGAGTCTATTTTTTGACCTGTCCTCTTTTCTATTTGTATGAATAATATTGTTCTATCTGAAAAAGCCTGTAACATCGATCTGTATGCAGATGACACTATTGCCCCTACGGCTGACCAGGCTATGTTGGAGCTGCAATGCTTTGATTTAAGATTGGTACGTAGTGCGGGAAAAACTAAATGTTTGCTGCTTTATAATTCTCATAGAAATATTTCAGATGCTTTACACATTTATGCAATGGATGATTCTTTCATCAAGCAGATTCCCGCCTATAAATATACGGCCTTTTGGATTGACAATCATTTTACATTAAAAAAACATACGGATGAGCTAGTTATAAAGTTGAGATTTAAAGTAGGCTTATTTTATAGAAATATATCATGTCTCTCTCTAAACAGCAGGAAGCAGATTGTACAGTCAACTTTACATGCCCGTCCTTGACTATGGTGACACCATTTATCGGAATGTCGCAGCCACTACTCTTAAACCTTTGGATGCCGTCTATCATAGCGCCCTTTGCCTTTTCACAGGTGACAGTTTTAATATGCATCACTGCATCCTGTATCAAAAGGTTGGCTGGTCCTTATTAAAGTCCTGTAGACCACTTCATTACTCCCTTTTTGTTTACAAAGCTCAACTACACAAGCTTCCGACCTACCTCACTTCCCTGTTAAAATAACAGAATATGAGACACCAAACTGGTTCACTGGGATGGTTATGTACTAATCTAGGTAAATCTGACTTCAGGTTTTGTGCCCCCCATTGTTGGAATAACCTACAAAACTCCCTGCATTTAGACTCTCTGGTGCCTCTATGGCAGTTTAGGACTTTACTGTTGAATGAATGTAATGAGAATTACAAATGTTTGGATTGAATGTAAATAATTGTATTTGTGGTGTTTGAAGCTGTAGTGTTGATTTTCTAAAAAACAATGGTGCTTAAGTTCATAAAGTCTAGGACTGGGGTTGTGGGGGGCTGGTGTACGGTGTATTGTACTCACTAAATGGCCTTGGCTGAGCTGGGCTGATAGCACCAGTGGAGGGGTCAGTGTGTTTGTTTGCTCTCCATGTTTGAGTCAAAGAGCAGGTGAGTCTGATGGGCTGGAGCACCTGCTGACATAGCACACTTAGTCATACTGAGAGGCCTGCTACCGTCTCTCTACCCTATATACTGTTATCCTGTGTAACACAGATGTTGTTAGGTCAAGAAATAAACTCTCAATCTAACAATCTGTCAATTTCTCTCACTCTTTACCTCCCTCCCTCCAGTGCGGTACAGCCAACAGGGACCCAGTGAGGTCAGCTCCTCGACGACCATCAACCACCATGGCAGCATGTCGACCAGCCAGTCGGTGTTACAGCAGGTGTCTCCGGGTGGCTTGGACCCCAGCCACAGTCTGCTGTCACCTGATGCCAAGATGGTGAGTAACACACCTGGGTCCTCCTGGCCTCTGATTAGATAAGGACCAGGGCTGCGTTTAACATGAGGTACATTCCAAATGGAACCCTATTCCCTCTGTAATGCATTACTTATGCCCTATATAGTGTACCATAGTGGTCTGGGCAAAGGTAGTGCACTATATAAGGCAATAGGGTATAATTTGGTACGCAACCATAGACATATAAAGCAGGTCCCGGAGCCAGACTGCCATGGAACAGTCTGTAGGGAACAACAGTTAGAGCATTGTGCTTCTCTCTGTGGAAAGTGCAGATAGGCAGGCAGGCGGCAGGCCTTGGCTCAGGCCATACAGAACGCCTTCACCACTAAAGTGAACCGGGTAGGTCCAGAGCTGAGCCGATAAACCTGACAAAGAAACATTCTGCATTATGCGCTTATTGATTAAATGCCCTGTAAAAAGAAGCGGAGATTGGAGTGCTCAGCACTGCTTGCTCTGCCAGGGAAATGACGACAGCGCTTGATTATGTTCAATGTTTTTTCTACCTTCAGAAAAGGGAGCGCGAGGGGAGAAACTCAGCCCTCTGCCCTAGTCCAATATTTGATTGGTGAAAATGAAACTTGACAGTACAGTACATGCAGAGACTAACTCTTGAACGCTGGTGCCAAAAAAACAATTATATTGTATTCTTAGTATCAGAATAATAACGAGTTTATGACACTAAACAGATTTGCCATGTTTAAATCTAACAAAGTTGAAAATAAACCTTTTTATTTAGTGAGAAGATCCCTGATGATTCATAGTACATTTGTCATCCTCTCCTGTCAGTAGGATGTTAGTTTTTCGTAGGGAGGGCAGGTCAGTATAGTGTGGAACAGGTCAGAGCAGACAGGTTGTTATCTATGGGTACCATACAGATGACTGTCTGAGTCCCAAATGGAACCCTATTCCCTCTATAGTGCACTACTTTTGCCCAGGGCCCATAGTGCACTATATAGGGAACAGAGTGTCATTTGAGATACATCCACTGTCTGACCATCCCCTCCTCTCAGAGTAGCTGGCAGGGAATATGAAAACATACTCGCGTGCGTGAACACACACACACCCACGTGCACACACATGCATACACACTACTACTTTCAGTCTGTGCTTTTACACTTTATCATCAGATTTCTTATTTTTTATTGTCTTCCTTCTCAGGATTTGCTCGGTGTAGATGACTGGAGTTACACAAACACAGAGTTACACAAACACAGTGTTACAAAACACAGTGTTACAAAACACAGTGTTACACAAACACAGTGTCACATAAACACAGTGTTACACAAACACAGTGTTACACAAACACAGTGTTACAAAACACAGTGTTACACAAACACAGTGTCACACAAACACAGTGTTACACAAACACAGTTTTACACAAACACAGTGTTACAAAACACAGTGTTACACAAACACAGTGTCACACAAACACAGTGTCACACAAACACAGTGTCACACAAACACAGTTTTACACAAACACAGTGTCACAAAACACAGTGTTACACAAACACAGTGTTACACAAACACAGTGTCACAAAACACAGTGTTACACAAACACAGTGTTACACAAACACAGTGTCACACAAACACAGTGTTACAAAACACAGTGTTACACAAACACAGTGTTACACAAACACAGTGTCACACAAACACAGTGTTACACAAACACAGTGTTACACAAACACAGTGTCACACAAACACAGTGTCACACAAACACAGTGTCACATCCCCTCACAGTGTTACACAAACACAGAGTTACACAAACACAGTGTTACACAAAAACAGTGTCACATCCCCTCACAGTGTTACACAAAAACAGTGTCACATAAACACAGTGTCACACAAACACAGTGTCACACAAACACAGAGCTACACAAACACAGTGTCACATCCCCTCACAGTGTTACACAAACAGAGTTACACAAACACAGAGTTACACAAACACAGTGTTACACAAACACAGTGTCACACAAACACAGTGTCACACAAACACAGTGTTACACAAACACAGTGTCACACAAACAGTGTTACACAAACACCGTGTTACACAAACACAGTGTTACACAAACACCGTGTTACACAAACACAGTGTTACACAAACACAGAGTTACACAAACACAGTGTTACACAAACACAGTGTTACACAAACACAGCAGAACTAACTCAACATTTATCTGTGTGAGCTGCATTGCTGAGAACATCTGGTTTCACTTCTAAAGTGATTTACTATACTCTATACTCTGATTTAACCATCCTTATATCAGTTAGCATGTTCGATTTAGCATATTGTCAGTACATGACTTAATTCTTGGTCCAGAATGGTATCACTAAGTTTCTTAGTGTGTCTCTCTCTCTAGATGTCTGCGTCAGGTGGAGGCCTGCCACCTGTGAGCACGCTGACCAACATCCACAGTTCCCACCATACACACCAGCAGACACAAAACCTAATCATGCCTCTCTCTGGAGTCATGACCATTGCACAGAGTGAGTCAACCAATCAACCAACCAGCCAGCGCTTTGCATTTCCCATATTCTCCTCTGTTTACATTCTTGTATTATTTTCTTGTGCGTTCGTATGAACACAATGGTTGAGCTCCAATGGCGCCCAATAGGGGTCAAAATAATGCACTATATAGGGAATATAGTCATGCTTTTATTGTCATGTTTTTGATATGAGCCAAATCACTGAGGTTCTATTTGTTGTAGGTCTGAACACGTCGCAGTCCCAGTCGGTGCCAGTGATCAACAGCGTGGCGGGGAGCCTTGCAGCTCTGCAGCCGGTGCAGTTCTCCCAGCAGCTCCACAGTCCCCACCAGCATGGCCTGATGCAGCAGTCCCCCAGCCAGCAGCCTTTCATGGCCACCGTGACTCACTCACACAGTCAGTACCTGCCTCTTAGTAAGCACTAAACGATTGCTAATGCCATGTCATAGATGGGATATGATGGAGATTTAGCCTGGTCCCAGATACTTTTTCACTCATTGACATGCTTTGTTTAGCATGACAATTCCATAAGGAGTTGACAAGAGTGCAGAAACTGCCATCCAGGATACTGCTAATATGCAATTGGCTTGAAACTCAATTTCAGTATGTACAGAAGTAGCCTAATCCTAACCCTAATGGTAACCCATTAAAAGGCGAATCTATTGGGTTAAAATGAACAATGAGACGTTCTCTCTATGTCTTTGTCTATGGCAGTGTACCCTCACAAGCAGGAGCCCACGCAATATTCCCACCAGTCACGGTTTCCCTCAGCCATGGTGGTGACAGACGCCAACAGCCTCAGTACTCTCAGCTCCATGTCATCCAGCAAACAAGTCAGTCACTAACATGCTTCAGTCTCACCTGACACAGGCCACAATCAGCCCCCCCCCTCCTCTACCCTGGCCCTGACTCAGTCAATACAGTCTCCTCTCTCTGTCTGTCCTCAGTGTCTGTCCTCACTGTCTGTGCTCAGTGTTTGTCCTCAGTCTCTGATATTTGACCTCTCTGTGTATTAGAGCATGTACATATATAATGTGAGGAATAATCCCTTTTGCTGCTCTCTGAGATATGTTTGCACAAGTTACTGTATTTAAACTAAAATGTTTGTGAAATATAGGTGGTTGGAAATGTAAGTTGTAAAGCTTGAAAATCAATTCCGAGCTTGCAGAGGTTAGGCTATGTACTGTATCTTGTGCAAACCTCCCATTAGAGATCGGCTTGATTAATTTCTTTATCTACTAACACACCAAATCTTC
This sequence comes from Oncorhynchus keta, assembly GCF_023373465.1. NCBI lineage: Eukaryota > Metazoa > Chordata > Actinopteri > Salmoniformes > Salmonidae > Oncorhynchus > Oncorhynchus keta. The sequence continues at coordinate 28,956,783 of NC_068421.1, forward strand.
CTCACAGCCAACACTGACACCCCCTCCCCGAACTGAGCACTCACTAACAGTAGGCTGATAGACTAGATTAGATAAAGTAGGCTGATAGACTAGGATAGATACAGTAGGGCTGTGTCTCATATGGCAACTTATTGCCTATATAGTGCACCATAGGGCTCTGAATAAAAGTAGTGCACTATGTAGGGAATAGGGTGCCCTTTAGATTGCACACTAGGTCTGTGTGTTGTGATTGTGTGTTGACTTGTTTAATCCCTCTTACATTAGGATTCTACCGTAAACAAGATGGTGCAACTGGGGGGTCTCTCCTGGGTAAATACTATTTTCTTAGTACGGTCACTTAATAAAGTCCCTTAGTTTTAGCCTGAGTGCCAGTCTGTTTGTGCCATCATGCCAAATCTATTTGTCTTGAAAATGACAGCAATGGAGTTGGCAAGAACACAAACCGATCTGATACCAGACAAACTTAGTTTAACTGCACTGGCTCAGTGAATTCACCCCAATGTGATGTGTTGTTGTCCCAAAGCCAAGGTCATTCAACTGAATATTTGTGTGCAATATACCATATTTTGCGTTATAAATGTCTGCGCTTTAGATTACTATATAGGCATAAATAAATGTTTATACAGACTGATACAGGAACCTTAATTCATGTAATCCATCATCTTATGCATCTAAAGTCAACGAATGGTAATATGAGATCAGACTTATGAGATATTGAATAATGCAATCTTTATTTATTCATATAATGGTTTCACAGCTAATGTTTTTGTGAGGCTCTGGCTTTGATGCTGGGTTTGACCCTAGTCCTCAGTTCACTCTGCTTTTGTCTGAGCATGTGGACCACAAATCTCAATCATTGGCCCAAGGAGTCGGGTGTATGGATACTCCTCAGAATTCCTATTTCCTTTGAAAGGCCGGACCAATCAATCACCCGTGCCCTCATCCTGAACGGCATTTGATTAATGATGCCTCCTTTCGCTTTCCTCTCCATTGGGGAGAAAGAGGGCTGGTCGCTCCCTGGCCTGGCAAGACCTAGTGCCCTGATCAGGAAATGAACCCCACTGTTAATCAAAGTTCAGGAGGCTTGTGTCCTGCTACTTTCTTCCCTGCTATGGGGGTTGATGGTGGGGGAGTATAGGGTGAGGGTGGGGGTGTTTTTTGTTGTAATTACAGCTCTTCCCCTTTCCTACATCTCCCTGGTCCCAGTGATCGCTCTAGCCTGAAATGCCTTCCTCTGTGCTTTGCTTTCACACGCTCAATTTCCCACGCTGCCTGAGACAGAGCACTCTATGCTGCCCGGCCGCAGCACTGTCACTGCTCATTGGGTGGCAGGCTGAAGTGCTGAGATGTCTCGCTCAGAGCAACATTCTGGCAGATGCTCCGATTGGCTTGAAAGCAAACTGTCCCCTTATTAGAGTGGTTTTGGAAAGATACTGCCTGGGGGCTTTTGGTTTGATATGTATGTAGAACCCATCGCTCTACAGTGTTGAGTAATGAGACCTAAGACAGTCATCAGCATTGAAAATAAACCTAAACATATTAGTGTCTAGTTTTGAGCTATGCTCTGATGAGATCATGGTATATTTGTAGCTTTATAGGTGGAGCAGCATTTAAACGAGCCAGCGTTTGGACAGCAGGCTCCTCCCGGCTGCCTCTCGGGTCTTTATTTGGACTGGGTGGTGCAGAGAGGCCAGTGGGCTCTTCTCATGACATGACCAACATGTTCAGACTTTATAACTCTCTTGTTTGCTGAGGACACCCCTCCCACCCCATGTTAAACTCACCTCCACTTAGGGTTAGACTGTGGTCTGAGCAGCTGGCCTCCACCTTTATCAGGTAGGGCTGTTTGCTGGCCAGAGGGTCACGCCAGGGTCAACTGCCTCCACCCCTTGAGCGAAAGGAAATCATGAATTCCACAAACAATCTCCAAAAGGTCATTTGAATGGAAGCAAGGCTTTTCAGTGAAGTGGAAGAAGGATGTGGAATGTATTTGGTCAGGTGTGGTGTAGGTAGGCAGTAGGCCACAGGGCTGATAAATCTGCTGTAGCCGTTTACATCCAATCTGAATCTGACACCATGGGGAAATGGGACCTATTATCATGACAATACATATTAAATACATCCTCACCAGAAACTGTTTCTTGTGTTATTGAATAGGTTTTCTTAATTTGTTTGTGTGATATACTCACGCTGACGTTTTTTTCCCTCTCTCTCGGTCTCTCTTTTTGCAGTGTCCTCTTCAAGCCTGGTGAGAGTACACACCTGACTTCCTTGGTGCCTAGCAACAGGAGCACATTTTTCCACCCACTCACTGTGGTAACCATGACAACTCCTAATAACTGGCAACAGCGCACTGGACGATGAGTCAGTCAATAAATCCAGAGCGGCGGTGACGGAGGGCGAGAGGAGAGGAGGAGTGAGAGAAGGGGAGAGAAATGCACATTGCAGGTTTTGCGTTAATAGACACCTAAATGAAGGGAGGAGAAACTGGATTTGCCCTGACATACAACAAGGATGTATGATTTTTCACTACAAACACAATCTTGAGAAAACATAATTAATTTCTCTATCTTTTCCATTGAAAATGTGTGCAAATGACAAGTGATCGCTTCTATGTGGCCAATCATTTGTGACATTGTCAAGGAACAAAACAAATGGATCTTCACATTATGCCTTACATGCTGTGGTATGTAAGAATAGGCCTGGTGGAGTGGATGTCCATGAAGAACTAACATGTTACTGTGATCTGATGTGGAAAGATGAAGGCGTATGGAGGCTGGGGTGAGAGGACACAATCTACCTCAGTCGGCCCAGCTACGTTGGGCTGTGGTGGGGATGGACTGTATGGGGGACTGGGTGATTCCCTCTGGCATGGGGCCCGGACTCATGATGGGCAGATCTGAATAATCTGATCCCCACTATACTGTATATTATCAACGGCAATGCACAACCATCAGAACTACTGGATGACAATCATATTAACTTTGTCCTGAGCAACTGTATAGGTTCTTGTAGATAGATATTTCATATATGTACATACCTGTTCTGTTTGAAGGAGTCTTCCATGTTTGCTTTTCATTATGTGATTTTCTGTACTGAACAGTCAATAGTGCAGATAATTATAACTTTGTTCATGTGTCTAAAGGATTTCAACATTTGTCATTCCCAAACACGGGGGAAATATAATAGACAATATATTTGTATTTTTTATTTGGTTCCAATTGTAAACTGTGATTGAAAGATATGACAATCTTTAGAACTAAAGGACTATGCAATGTGCATAGAAGTGCATATGAAGTGCATATGAAGCCTCAGAAGACTGAATCGTGTACAGTACTCCACAAACAGAAGACAGAGGGATTTCTGAGATGCACCATTACTCTATGAACTTAGTGCCCCTCATGTTGTTTCTGTTGTCAGAGCTGCCCGCAACACGACACAAAACAATAAACCAAAGTTTTAACTTATTTAAAAAATATATATGTGTACAGTAGATACTGTATATAAAGTAGTCAGAAATTCAGTTGGACACTTTGGGTGTTTTTCTTTCACCCATTTCCCATGTTTTGTTCTGAAGAGAGAGTCAGTGTGCCATGATATCATAAACAAAGTCTGCCCTGTGGGTGTGTTGACTCACATATTCACTGTATGCCTTCAAACCCATTTATAGGATTTTTCCCAAATGGCACCCTATTCCCTATATAGTACACTACCCTTGGTTAAAACGTAGTGCACTATATAGGGAATAGGGTGCCATTTAGGATGAACACATTGTCCCAATCCTAGGGTGGCCCATGCCTGCCTGCCTGCCTAGGAGACCTCTCTCTGACTGATGTTTGCTCATAGGGTTCAGGTGAATTTCAGGAATGGGACTTTAGCCCTCCCAGGCTCCCTCCCCTCTCCTCCCACTTCCTCATTCCCAACGTTTCCTAATTTAAAGACACATATGGAATTGGACCCTTTTTTATTATTCTCCTTTATAAATCATAACAGCCCAAGTGACAATGACAATATTTACAGGTATTTGCAAGCAAAACAGTGATATGAGTCTTGTAATTTGTGAATGGGTGGAAGATAAAAGCATCTATTGTTGTGACAGCAACCAATATAATCAGGCTGGATTCCACAGAGGTTGAGAAATGTTATGGAGAGTTGGATACTCAGCCGCACTTAGTTACTTATGAAATCCTAGTCCACCAGAGAGTTCCAGAAAAACAAGCACAGGGTACAAACAATCAGGTTTTTATAATGAACATTTGTATAGTCTGCATTTGCGTGCTTTCTGAATAATTATTTTACTTCATATTTTCTAAATTGAAGTCATACCCTCTCCACCTCCATATTTTGGTTGGCACATACTGTACAGACTCCCTTTCAATAGGTCACTATCTTGTTATTACTTGTACTACCTTGTTTCAATCTAAACATACCCACTGCCATCTAATCAGAGGGCATGCAGGTCCACTTTTAACTGTAGATGACAGGCAAAGACAAGTTATTTTCTCTTTGATGTATTTTTGTATAAAAATGGAAATCAATCTTTTAAAATCATTATTTATACTTTCTGAGAAAATGTTGATATTCAAGTAAAGCTTTTCAAAATGAATGAATTAGTGTTGGTCAGTGTTTTCTGTTTTTGTGTGTCTTAACAGAAAGGTTCTATTTATTGATGACATAATAACCCACTGGGCACAAACGTCAGTTCAATGTCTAGTTTTGATTTACATTTGGTTGAGTTGTCAACTAACCTCAATTCAACGTGAAATCCCCAAACAATTTCACCGATGTCATTGGATTTAGCATAAAAGTTGGGTGAAAAAAAACTAAATTCCCTTAAGTTAACGACTTTTCTCGAATCCAATCAGTTTTCCACATTGATTCAATGTCATTGAATTTTCTTGTTCAAATGACGTGGAAACAATGTTGATTCAACAAGTTTTTGCCCAGTGGGAAGAGTGGTTGACAGATTTAGCAATAGATTGATTCATCCTCCCTTGCAACATGTATACTTAATCATGACTCATGAGGGACCTTGAGGTAAATGGTTATCACCCTAACCTAAGCACAACATTTCCTGGCATTTTACAACATTAACGTCCTGAGTGTTACCTTTTCACCTGACTGTTTCCTTATGAGAAGTGTGAAAGGAATGTATTCCTATCGACTAGATGACCCCACACCCCTCATGCCTTTGCAAATCATGTTTATTCAAGCTATCTGATCGACACACTGAATCCCCAGGTGTATACATTGTCCCTGTGTGTGTGTCTGTGTGTGTCTGTGTGTGTGTTCCTTTTCAGTATGAGCAATGTGTAACACAATGCACATAACCCTTGAAGCAATGAGCCCTGTTGGTCAATTTCTGTGTTTATTGGCCCTCTACAAAGATTGGTTGTATTTCTATGTGATAAGATGACAGCGCCCTCTACAAAGATCTGTTGTATTTCTATGTGATAAGACGACAGCACCCTCTACAAAGATCTGTTGTATTTCTATGTGATAAGACGACAGCACCCTCTACAAAGATCTGTTGTATTTCTATGTGATAAGACGACAGCACCCTCTACAAAGATCTGTTGTATTTCTATGTGATAAGACGACAGCACCCTCTACAAAGATCTGTTGTATTTCTATGTGATAAGACGACAGCACCCTCTACAAAGATCTGTTGTATTTCTATGTGATAAGACGACAGCACCCTCTACAAAGATCTGTTGTATTTCTATGTGATAAGACGACAGCACCCTCTACAAAGTTCTGTTGTATTTCTATGTGATAAGACGACAGCACCCTCTACAAAGATCTGTTGTATTTCTATGTGATAAGATGACAGCACCCTCTACAAAGATCTGTTGTATTTCTATGTGATAAGATGACAGCACCCTCTACAAAGATCTGTTGTATTTCTATGTGATAAGACAACGGCGTCTTTGAAGTTTGTAAATCTAAAGTGCTTGTTCAATTTCCAACAGGAAAGCACCTACACCAAGCAATCTAGCAAGTTAATTTCAACTACCATGGTGTGTTCTAAACTTTAGTGTGTATAAGCATCATCGGTATGTTTCTTGTGATCTGAGCAAACCCATGAACATGTCCCCATATTCAATCATAATATTTTCAACGCAGAGGATTATTTTCCTTCCTTCCCTGTGTGACAGACAGACCAATAGTACAGGGAGTCAGTGGAAGACCTTTCCCACTTGTCTGGAACAACAACCGAAATATCCCCCAGGAAGAACAACTTGAAAGGGCCAATCTGGGGTCTCGGTAAGCACAGTATCGGGAGTCTCACATTGTTATTATGGATGGGCTAGGTCTTTAGAGGGCACACAGAGGGGAGGCCACTGCTAACAACATGTATGACGTGCAATTCATACATGGACCCTGGCCACTGTCTCTCACATTGCTCAGCTGAGGTTAAGCATGATTGTGTTGCTATGTAAGAGGCTATGTGTGAGGGTATGTGAGAGGCTATGTGAAAGGCTATGTGAAAGGCTATGTGAGAGTCTATGTGAGAGGCTATTTGAGAGGCTTCCACAAGCTTCCAAAATCTTCCCACAATAAGCTGGGTGAATTTTGTCCCATTCCTCCTGACAGAGCTGGTGTAACTGAGTCAGGTTTGTAGGCCTCCTTGCTCGCTCACGCTTTTTCAGTTCTGCCCACAAATTTACTATAAGATTGAGGTCAAGGCTTTGTGATGGCCACTCCAATACCTTGACTTTGTTGTCCTTAAGCCATTTTGTCACAACTTTGCAAGTGTGCTTGGGGTCATTGACCATTTGAAAGACCCATTTGTGACCAAGCTTTAACTTCCTGATGTCTTGAGATGTTGCTTCAATATATTCACATAATTTTCCTTCCTCATAATTTTCCTTCCTTTTGTGAAGTGCACCAGTCCCTCCTGCTGCAAAGCACCCCCACAACATGATGCTGTCACCCCTGTGCTTCACGGTTGGGATGGTGTTTTTCGGCTTGCAAGCCTCCCCCTTTTTCCTCCAAACATAACGATGGTCATTATGGCCAAACAGTTCTATTTCTGTTTCATCAGACCAGAGGACATTTCTCCAAAAAGTACGATCTTTGTACCCATGTGCAGTTGCAAACCATAGTCTGGCTTTTTTATGGCGGTTTTGGAGCAATGGCTTCTTCCTTGCTGAGTGGCCTTTCAGGTTATGCCGATATAGGACTTGTTTAACTGTGGATATAGATACTTTTGTACCTGTTTCCTCCAGCATCTTCACAAGGTCCTTTGCTGTTGTTCTGGGATTGATTTGCACTTTTCGCACCAAAGTACGTTCATCTCCATGAAGGCTGTGTGGCCCCATGGTGTTTATACTTGCGTACTGTTGTTTGAACAAATGAATGTGGTACCTTCAGGCATTTGGAAATTGCTCCCAAGGATGAACCAGACTTGTGGAGGTCTACATTTTTTTTCTGATGTCTTGGCTGATTTCTTTTGATTTTCCCATGATGTCAAGCAAAGAGGCAATGACTTTGAAGGTAGGCCTTGAAATACATCCACAGGTACACCTCCAATTGTCAATTAGCCTATCAGAATTTTCTGTAATTTTACAAGCTGTTGAAAGGCACAGTCAATTTAGTGAATGTAAACTTCTGACCCACTGGAATTGTGATACAGTGAATTATAAGTGAAATAATCTGTCTGTAAACAATTGTTGGAAAAATTACTTGTGTCATCCACAAACTAGATGTCCTAACTGTCTTGCCAAAACTATAGTTTGTTAACAATAAATTTGTGGAGTGGTTGAAAAATGAGTTTATTGACTCCAACATAAGCGTATGTAAACTTCGGACTTCAACTGTACTTACAAATATAAAACCAATTGGTATACACTATTTCATTATCAAAGTAATATTTACATTTTACTCGCTATGGTTGAGAAAGAAGTGATTGAGAAATGTATTGCACTTCAAACGAATGAATCATCCACAAGTTAGCTGAACATTTGTCTGCTTGAATACTCAAGGGTCTTTCCTTCATGCAAACTTTATATTCAAATGTAGAAACTGTTTTGAATGCACAGTTATAGCGGGAGTCAGTTCGGCAATACTAATTCAGCTGTACAACACTACAACATTCTCTCAAAACTACAACAAACATACAGTGTCTCAAATCTGAACGTAAACTGCATCCTCTGTGGAGTAATATGATATGGTTTTAGAACTGCATTCATCCAGTTTAAAGTGTCCAACTCTTAAGGTCGGCTCTCCCCCACTGACACAAGTGAGTGTTTTGCATATCATGTGTTTATGACAGGATCTCAGCCATACAAAAAGCAAAGTTCAAGATTAGCCCCTGGGTTTTTTTCTCTCTGGAAGGGGACAACTTTGGTAAATTCATCTGTGAGTCAGTGAGCATGTTACCTTACAAAGTGTTAGAATGCACTTTATTGTGTGTTGTCCAAGAAAACCTGAATACACAATGAGAGACCGCAATATACAGGAGGGTGAATGGATATTTATTGTAGGAGTTAATGTAATGTGATGTCAAATTACTGTAGTAATACTCTGGCTGAGCTATTCTATCCTGAGTTTAAAGAGAACTGAAAGACCCTGAAAGAGACTGTCCTCCATAGTTCTAAGAGGAGGAGTCACGCTGGGAAAGCCCTTGTAATCCAATGATGTTGCTCTGTTTGGTTATCAATGAGCCCTTTGATTTTAGGCCCAGGGAGCCACTAAAGATCTGACTACTGCTCTTTAACTACTTTTCACTGAAAGAAACACAGGTTATAGAAGAAAGAGCACTATACTCATTTGCATCCTTTTGGAAAAGGGAATTTACAATGCTATACGATACAGCATTAAAGTCACCTAATAGCTTTGGGGCTAATCTGATTTTTTGTGTGTTATAATTTAAGAGTCATTTATAACTGAAATCACAGATTATGCTTGTTCATGTGAGCACATATTGACAATAGCATTGCACTGAATATTTAATATTGTACATTATCATTGTGTGTTTTATTGCATAATTTTGGCTACGTTTGCATTTTGGATCTGTGAGAGGAAATATTTGACTGTCTATCTTTAAATATTATAGTCTAACTAAAATTGGTGGGAAATCTAACTGCCAGGCAGCTTCTAATATCTCCATATCTGAACTTAGAATCTAGTGATTCTATTTGTGCATTTATTTTAGTCTTACATCATTGCCTTTTGTTTCAATAGTATTTGATGTGATGTTGATCCATCAACCATTGTTAAACAAATTAACCTACAGTCTCTTCCCTGAATTCTGCCCCCATTTGTCATCCAGTCGGTCTCTGTTATGGAATCTCTAGCCAGAGAGCTCAGGTTAATGACCGACATGGTATTGTCATCATTCATGTCATCGACCACATTGTGAAAAACAAAGAGGACAGAAAAAGGAAGATGTGGAGTTTGTGATAAAGGGAGGTAGGGGAGAAAGTTAAGCCGGAAAGAGAAAAGTCATGCAGATACCGATTACAGCATAGCTAAATTGTAATAAGAGAGTAGAACATGTAACCAGAGAGTTTGACATTTGTTCACTAGTGTATTGCCAAGACAGAGGAGGGAATCTTCAGGTCCAGTGGGGACCCAGAGGTCAACGCAAGGAGCGAGAGCAGAAGGAAGGGACACAGGGACGGAAAGTGGAAGCGGCAGGGTGAATGTGGCCGTGTGTTTAGCAGTCTCAAAAGAATGGGTACTACATCAACTCCAGCTGGGGCCCAAGGGGTTAATGGATAAGACTGCCCAGCAGGGGTCAGGGGTCAGGAGGCCACTCTCTACCAGGGCTAATTGGCCACAGCGAACAGAGTTCAGGCCCACCGGCCGGCCCTCCATGGAGAAATACATACACATGTATACAGCAGCTTTGATAGAGGCGTCTTCCATCAAAGCCCTTGATCTGACTGAGAGAGAGCTCCTCTGTTGTGCTTCTGTTCTCAGACAGGCCTGAGTTAGAACAATCTTAGCCCTTCACTGTACATCTCCCTCACTACCACCTACAGTGATGCAGTTTGACAAATATAGACAGTATAGGAGGCCTTTGGTTCTTTCTTACATACGCATTTCAATGCAATTCTTTATTGTTGTAGGTCCAGATTACATTTGAAAACTTTTACTTTTGCGTTTATTTAAAAAAACATTTCATCCCCTTTTTTCTCAGCATATAATTCATCTGCAGTAACTGGCAGAAATTGCAATGTCAAGTAAAAATTACTGTAAATTGATGTAACCTGCTCATTGTTGTGGGATTACTTTATTGTCTTCAGTGTGCAAGTATATAAACCCTTATGCCATACTAAATGAAAAGTAGTTGTCCAGGCCAACACAAAGGGCTCAATTAACATGTAAAAAGTAGGACAAATCCTCCTGGAAGATGTTCTATCTATTACAAGCCATAATTTAGCCGAGAGTCTGACAGTTGTGTATCATAAACACAGGAGACAACACGACTGAAGTAGAGAAACAAACAGTCAATAGAACAAAGTGCTATACTTCTGAGAGTTGTTGTCACAGTACACTATACTGTACTTTCTGTCAGAAACAACCATTCCCAGGACACAAACTGCTACAAGTAAATTACTGCACTACAAATATAAACAAATTTGTTTTATCCAGTAGGCCATAAACCCTCAGATGTGATACATTACATTGTTAAAAGATAAATAAGTCGAATGGGGAGTCCTTTCACAGCCCGAGGGAATCAATCTTACTAGCAGGCCATCAGAGGAATAGGTCAGAATAAGAATGAAAGCTCTTTTTGGCCCATTGTTTCTAAATGGATAGTAAATGAGATGTGTCTCATCTTGTCTTCTACCGTCAGAGACAGATCATATACAGTACAGAAGGATCCTGACAGATTGCAGTTGTCATGCTGATGCTGTCACTGGCCTGGTACTGAAGAGGTTGATGATTTATGGAGAATGGTGGGATGCCCAGAGTGGGCCTGGGTTAATGTTCGACTCTCTCACAGGGCCACCTCTGGGGTCTGCCTGCCCACAGCCTGCCCAAGCAGCTCCACCATAGGGGGACCTGCCTGACTCTGCCGGCCTCCAGCTAAACTCTATGCTCCCAGCAGGATAGGAGACCCATGCTCTCTTCAAGGCCTGTGAATGGATTCAAAGAGCTGTGTAGGAGGGACTGGGGAGACTGATGAGGGGCTGGTGAGGAGTTTCACAAGTAGCAAAAAGTAGCAAACAAATGAAATTCCTTCAGAAATTGTATAAATCAGCACTTCACACTAAAACAAATCACAGGATAGGACAACTTCTAATCAGTGTATCTGTAATGATAGTTTAGTAATGAGTAGTTAGTAGTTTCTTTCAAAGAATGTATAGCACCAAGCATCAGTTAAATTTGTGTCTGTAGCCATGTGTCATTGTACCAATTTGGACGGAATATGGACTAATGGGTCAAGTCATGTGTTTCTATTTGTAGTGCAGTCATTTATTTGTAGCAATTTGTAACCTGGAAATTGCAGTTTCTGTCAGAAAGTTCAGTATACTAATGTGGATGCACAATGGTATACTCAAAGGTATAAGTATGTAATATCCTCCTTTGCATATTTGGGTATTATTCTACACAATCAGGATATACCCTGTCTGTGATCTATTGAAAGCATCAGATGCATTCAGAGTAAAAATGATATAAATGCGGTCAATCCTAGCTGGTGGCTACCCTCATTAAGCTGTAAATCTTTCACAATAACACCCACAGAACAGTGGGAGAAGGGTTCATCCTTGTAACTCCACCTTGTCACTGGTGCAACAATGAAGATGCTTGCTGAAAACGTTAATGTGAGGGGCCACACAATAGCCTCAATACCTCATTCAGCCAGTATAAATGTTGGACAAATCCCTCAGGGGACAAATGCAGGTGCCATGAAATACAACAAGCTGTAAAAATATCAGGTTATTTGAAATGTCAAAGTGGAAATGACAAACTTCAGAAGGCTTTTTAAACCTCAAATACACTACAAGTTGCAGGAATTGCAGGAATGTTCTGCAAAAGGGTGATCAAATGAAGATCCTACATCTGTATTAGGGAAATCTAATTTGATCAATTAGGAAGTCAATTGACCCCATGTTGCAGTAGGCCTATCCACGAAGATAACTTTTCCCATGTCATCAAATAAAATCAGTGTTTGAGGGACTGAAAAAACACCATGATCGATGCATGTGTTGAACTGACAGTATTTATGTAAAACACACATATTGAAAACCTTGCAGAGGCAGGTTTAATTCTATCCAGCCCAGGATAGGGTTTTAATGTCAGTGATATGGAAGACCCAGGGAAATGAATCATCAGCATTGACTTAGTGACGTTAATTCATCTTTTATTTATCTAAAATCAAAAATACCTTAGAAATGTGGGACTATTTGAAAGGTTTATCTTGTGATATGAGAAGCATCTTCACCATATAATCAAGACAGGTACACAATTGACATATTTACTGTAAACTTTCCAAGAGCCTTGGCATCATCTTCCATGGACGCAATGCCAAACATTTTAGTGAGTTTGACAGAAGCACCACAGCGACATCTTGTGGAGGAGAAACAACAGTGACCCGGAAGATCCGTCACACACGGTCACTGCCGACGACATCTTTCTGTCACAGACCAATGTTATCAAGATGGCGTTACGGCCAGGATCTGGGGGAGGTGGCAGGTACTTATTTTCTGTCTGTATAAATATATAAGAGACGAGTCAATTATTTGTCTCACGATATTCTGCACTTGACAGCTGCGGTTTAAATTTACACACGGAATAGCGAGTGAAGAATGAGCGTTGCAATACGTTAGGCGAGGCAGGCTAGCCATACAGCTAATAATGCTAGATGCCATAGGAATGCAGCTTTTTAGTGAAGTGCTAACGGTTAGATGTATTGTCACATCTTTGCTGGCTGTCGAATAATAATAACAAATAATGTGTTATAGTTTATATAAAGCGTATTTGCAGCACAGTAATGTAGTTAGCTAACTAGCCATCCAGCTAACGTTAGCGAGTAGCTAGATCAGCTGAGTTGTCAGATGTTGTTTGCTAGCAAACGCTAGTTGCTTGTGCGAACAGCCCATGTATGGATTGGCAGGCTAAGAGGATTCGATACTTCAACACACTGTCATCTTTAGGTTGTTGGATTGAGCTGACTAGCTAGCGAGCTAACATAGCCCGAGCTAATAAGGACGGTAGCAACTAACGTTACGTCAGAGTATCCACACTGCAAACATTCTCCCCAACCTCCTTCAATGGTGTTTGTGCTTTCAAGACAACTGGGAACTTGTAAAAAACTGAGGTCAAATCATGCTAATATCCCATAAAATGTTATCCCCTAAACATTCAAGCAGTAAAGCAGCTAACCTGTGCTGCCATGGTGAATCTTCCTGGACAAAGCTGATCAGGTGTTGGATGACATCATGAAGCAAGCTGCCATGCCCTCATTCTTTCAGTGGCCAAATTGAGGCTTGATCATGATCTCAACACACATGCATATAACCTAGATCTCGTTTTTGCCCCCATGAAAGATAAATCCTCTCTGCTTAGACTAAAAATACTTTTGCTTTTCTGATTTTTGCTTCTGGTCTGATGTCATTATAATACAACTATTGTAGTTCAGTCAGTCAGATCTATCAGTCATGTCTTAACAATAGAACCGCTATAGGCCAACGGCCACTGACGTTTGATTTTGTAAATTAAACAAATTGGCCCAAAAGGAATGCAAGGTCCTGAGCCTTCCCTAACGTTTCCTAAATGTTTCTATTTTACATGGCTCGTTTGTTAGGATTTTAAAATCACAAACAGACAAGTATTTAGAGACTTTTCCCCCGTTTTATCCCCCACCTATTTCCAACTTAACCCACGAGACAATGCGCTGTAGAACGTTGTTACCCAGCCAGGCGCTAATGAGTCTCTCTCTCACTGAATGAATGGTAATTGTGCACATTACTTCACAATTGAATTTAAATCAGCGTTGACGCTTATGTTTATAGCAAATCACTTGACCAGACTCCTTGCGGGTTGATGTGATTTTCTTTTACATTTACTTTGTAAAAATAAGCTGTTACAGGACTGTTTTATTTACTACAACTCTATTACTAAACATGCTACGTCGTTGCAGCTGGCCTTTAGAATAATGAAAAACATATCCTTGACTCTGAGTTGATGAGCAAAGGGAAGCAAACAATGCCAACCCACTGAATGAATGCCAAATGGATGAATGGGATATACTTGTGCAAGTTACTTAACAATCAAATGTACATTTGTCCCAACTGAATGATGAGGGTGAAGAGGCTGATTTCATTTAGAACAACAATAGTATAATGATGAGTTTGTGTTATGCCTTTTTATCACCGTTAATCATTTGACCGCACGCCTTGCGGATTCATACCATTCCCTTTTACGTTTTACTTTGTAAAAACAAGCTGTCAACTGACTGTTTTATTTACTATAACTCTATTACGAATTATCACATTTATTGTACTGGAAACGAAAACATGCTACGTGTTGCATCAGGCCTTTAGAATAGTGCAAAACATATAATTGACTATCCAAGTGGATGAGCGGTGAAACAAACGATGCCAGTCAGCCAGATGCAAGGAAAGGAGGATCACTATCAAATCCTCATTCAGAGTCACATGCAGGTAACATGTTTTGATGTCTATATCTATACATAACTTTGTCAAATGACTCTCAATTCAAGAGATACAGCACTATTTACAAATGTGACTTTTTCCAATAATATTTTCGCTGTCCATGCGTTCAGCACATGACCACTCGCATGGCAACATTGCTCTGGCTACTAAGCAAGACTAGTAACATAATACATGTCAAATATTCTATTCTATTCTGTTTTATTTTAAATTCATTTTCTTATTTCCACAATGTTTCTTTTGACCTACCAAAACGAAAATTATAATGGAGTCCTTTGTGATGGACTTGAACTAGTGGTTTTTCGTTTTTTCTTAGAGCCTAAAGTAACACAAACGAATGAAAATGCTATTATGTTCTTTTGAAATAATTGTTTTTTAGTTTTCTAATGTGACCTAAAACCTTTATGAACAACCAAATTCTTATTCTTCCGATAACATTATATGAAATGTATTTATTAGACTGTTAGAATATTAATGTGTCGCAAATGTACTTTAGGCTCATGGTTTTTTGTATTGTTATATTTTTACATGGATATATTACAATTGTTTATGCGCTGTTTATCAAGTCTAGGTGCTTATGTTTCCGCACCTTGCGGGTTGATGTGAATCTGATGATTATGCTAAAGCGGATGGCCGGCAACGTTCTCAACTTTCTCTAGTGGGTACTACTTATAGGCTGAAAGGCCAGGCGGTTATCGTGTTAAACCTGAGCTGCTGTAGTGAAATAAAGCCTTTGCTTTAAATCTCCTCTCAGTTTTTAGCGATTGATGTAGAGGTCTATGAGAAATGGTGAATATTTAGTAAAGTTTTGAGTCCTGCATGAGCCTGTTGATATTGGTGAAGCAGCAGCTCGTCCTACATTGGACTTGAAAAGGCTATCCTCATGACTTTTTCATCAGCAGCTTGGGCCTGAGCTGAGCGGTGTGAATAATGAATGTCTGCCTGCAACGTGCCTATGGACCCGACCAGCCAGGTGATACGGATACTGATGCTGGGGAAACCAAATAGCTTTAGATTAGGCTGGGCCTACAGATTAGATTGGCAAGAGTAGCCTATCTCATATATGGTCTCATTGAAAATAACAGGTGATGTTTGTCTCTGACTAACAAACGTTCTGGAGACATTTCTTGTCCTGGCATTGGTGTACTTTAAGACCATTGGTGGGGGTCAGATATAGGTGAAGTGCTGATTTAGAGTGCTGAGCAGCTGTACAAACTCCCAACTGAACTCATCTATATTGAAAGCTAAGATCTGTAGAGAATAATGTTTTTCTGGTTCTATTGGTATTTTTCAGGCCTCTCCCCCTTCTCTGTTAGTAGGCTGTCTACACCCAATGGGCTGGCTAGTGGTCTCAGATCAGCGAGCGTGACCGGGGCTAGCTATGCATAGACCTGCTGGGTGTGTGTGACTGTGTTAGTGTGTGGTGAAGGCTCTGCGATGTGGTGGACATACTACTTGATGACAATGTTACACACTGAACCAGGGACGGGGAGCAGGCAGGCAGGCAGGCGCTGTGCTGGCAACCTAGCCTGAAATTAATGAGAAACATCCTGATCCCAGGCTGTCAACAGTAGCCAGAGGCGTGAGTTTACTCTTCACTGGCCCTGCTGCCTGGCATAGCACTCTGAGGATGTGTCACAAATGGCACCCTATTACTTATGTAATGCACTACTTTTGACCAGAAAGTCTCACATCATGGGACTAGCACTCCGCTTTGGGCTCCCGAGTGGCGCAGCTGTCTAAGGCACTGCATCTCAGTGCTAGAGGCGTCACAACAGACTGGTTCCTGGTTCTAATCCAGTAACAACTGGCAGGGATTGGGAGTCCCATAGGGTGGCGTACAATTGGCCCGGATTTGGCTGGGGTAAGCCGTCATTGTAAATAAGAATTTGTTCTTAACTGACTTGCCTAGTTAAATAAAGGTTAATTAACCTTTCTAGCGCTCGACAACATTCCACTGAAAATGTCCTATAATGTCCTATACAGCAAATGAAAGCCGCCATTTTGGAATCAACAAAGTTAGAAACAACACCATAAATATTCACTTACCTTTGATGATCTTCATCAGAAGGCACTCCCAGGAATCCCAGTTCGACAATAAATGACTGATTTGTTCCATGAAGTTCCATCATTTATGTCCAAATAGCTACTTGTTGTTAGCGTGTTCAGCCCAGTAATCCATCTTCATGAGGCGCGAGCATTTCATCCAGACAAAAACTCTAAAAGTTCCATTACAGTCCTTTAGAAACATGTCAAACGATGTATGGAATCAATCGTGAGGATGTTTTTAACATAAAACATCAATAATGTTCCAACCGGAGAATTCCTGTCTTCAGAAAAAGCACAGGAACACGAGGTAACTCTGTCAGGAGCGCGCGCCATGAGACCGAGGCACTATGCCAGTCTCAAACAGGTCTCATGAGCCCCTCCTTTATAGTAGAATCCTCATTCAAGTTTCAAAAGACGGTTGACATCTCGTGGAAGCCGTAGGAAGTGCAACCTCATCCATATCTCAATGTGTACTCGGTAGGCAAAGCTTTGAAAAACTACAAACCTCAGATGTCCCACTTCCTGGTTGGATTTCTCTCAGGTTTTCGCCTGCCATATGAGTTCTGTTATACTCACAGACATCATTCAAACCGTTTTAAAAACTTCAGAGTGTTTTCTATCCAATACTAATAATAATATGCATATATTAGCATCTGGGACAGAGTAGGAGGAGTTCACTCTGGGCACACTATTCATCCAAAAGTGAAAATGCTGCCCCCTATCCCAAATAGGTTAAGTAAAAAAATCTAAATGAGGCCTATAGGGAGTTGCGATAGGAGAGCTGTACTGTAGCAACAGGTACTAGCTACATTTTGGAGTTGTGTTGAGCTTGTGGGAAAAGCTCAGCTATGTGTAGCATTCATCTTCAGTTAAAGTGCTTTTATGGGTGAGACTGAGAAGTTGTACTCGGATGAATTGCTCAAGACAGGGTTAAGTGTTATTTCATAGGTTCATAGTTAAGTATCATATTAAAGCCGAGCTGTTTAATCAGTCTTTGGGAGGGTACATGACGGGTGCTGGTGCTTCCAGACTTTCAATATGCACTTTATTTATTCATTATGTCCAAAATGCCAAAAGAGTGAAAGACTTGCAGAAGTATGGTTTACATTAGGTTGCAGTGCAGTCAGGGATGCATTACATCATTTAAGGCTCATATGAGGAGTTCATTGATGTTGAAAGATCAGTACTTTTTTACAAATTCGTTACCAGAGTGAAAAGGAGAAAGCACGTTAGGTCTAATGATACACATGGCTCTGGTAGGCTAGTTACTGTGGTAGAAGCAACTTTATGCATGTGACACGGCCCAAGCCTTATATTAGCCCAACAATGTTGGTTGTATCAATGAACACAGGCCTTGTACAATGCAATGGCCTATACAGAGCCCACAGCTGGTATCACTGGCACTGCTGATCTCACTCTGGGTTAATCTGCACTGTTGTTCCAGGGGGTTTCATTTGCTGTGGTTGCGTAGCATAGCGCTGCTATGAAAGCTCTGTAAAGCTACATGCTAAATCTGAGGGAGAACAGATGTGAGCCAGAATGTCTCACTCCACATCAAGCCCAGGTTATGGGAAAGGATCCTGGTATTGTTAATGCATTGTATTATTCAATTTGTAAACAAAGGAATACTGTTTTCTTCTCTTTTCAAAATATAATTATATGATTCTGGTATCGTAAAATAGAAAAACATAGTTTTTTGTCTCGTATGGCATTTTGGTACCTCTGGGAAAGGATGATTTTGACAAGATGGAGAAAAAACAGCTTGCAAGTGCTATCTGGATGGATTCATGGATTTGCCTGAAATGGCAGTTGTAAAGTGAAGCTCTAAGGTCCAGTGTACTGCTCTGTAGGATTGACTGGGCTAGTGGGCTTACCTGGGTATTAGTAGTCTCTCTGGATTTTCAGGTGTTATGATGGGCAGCAGGTAGACTAAAGCTGTCTGCTTGCATCCTCATCCATCTCTTTTCTCCTCCAGCATCAGTAGGACCATAGAGCTAGTGAGAGGAGGAGTCAGACAAGAAGCAGACTGCATCAACGTTCCAAGCTGGCCTTGTTGACTCGTTATCCCTCTCTTTTCCCTAGTTCTCTGACACGGTCTGTTCTTAGAATCTAGTCTATCTTTTGTGTTTCTATAGATAAATACGTTTCTATAGATTCCTGCTCGTCTCCATTTCCCTGCCGTGTCCCGATCTAGACAGATTCTCCATCAATTACAGCACATGAAACGACCACTGACGTGCATTCCATTAAAATCTTTGTCTAGTTGTTATTACTTTACCACTATGGAACATTACAGAGCATGGATATGCTTGGAGAAGCATTCCAGAACGACTGTTTTCAGACGAGCTCATTCCCTGATCGATAAATGTTCTTCTGAGCCACAGCAAAGGGTTATTGGATAGATTTTTCTTCCTGCCTGTCAGGTTTAGTGTTTGCGGTCAATGCAATATTTATTCATGCATTCCCTGGAAAGCAGTGAGCCAGAACAATAAGGGCCACACTGGATTCAAGTCCAGGCTGCCTAGCCGAACAGAAAAGTGTCCAAAATATAAAGACAGAACAGAAAAAGGGAGGCTAGGTATTGCCACATCACCATACAGCATGCTTATTGTTTTACTTTCTCTCCGTGCCATTGTAAGGAAATCATATCCAATCTCCAGTTTTGCTAATTCTTTGTGATGTGAATGATGTCTCCTTTGTTAAAATGATAGCTATTGTGTCACATTGTTTAAAGTCGGACAAATTATTGGTGTGAACTGATAATGATCCATTTGCTGAATGGTTTTCGATGAATAGTCCAATCTTTCCTACTTTTATGCGATAGCCTATTGTGAGAGAGTTGAATGATTTCAGCCTAGATGTTCTCCATTAGTCTTGCCTTTAGGCTAGTCTCTAGCTGTGTTATTGACCTGTGTTTTTCCTTCTCTCCTGCAGTTTTATTTATCCTGTTGGAGGGGGCCTGGGACCGCCACAAGGTGAGTCATCCTGCACGCTACGTCCCACATGGCACCCTATTCCCTATTTAGTGCAGTACTTTTGACCAGTTGTGCACTATATAGGGAATAGTGTGCCATTTGTGACGTGTCCTGTCAGTCAGCGCTACTTTTCCAAATCTCCCCGGGCACTTCACTCTCTTATGTGCCCTGGTTTCTTGAGACGTTTTTGGATTCAGTAAATAGGCCTAACCAATAACTCATAATGATGTTTATCAGAGTAAAGTCAGTTCAGAGGTGCAGTCTGCGCTATCAACAACAACATCAGTCAAATACATTACATAGGCCCTAGGTTTATGTCCTATCTGTTTGTAATAGTTTATTAGGTAATTGGGATATTTGATCATCTCACACTGTGATAGTAAGCTCTGGAATTGACCTTGATGACTTAACAATACTAAGCGTTGGTCATTACCCATGACAACTCTCTGGTATCATGTAGCTTATGTTGTAGCTGTGTTATGTATAGGGTGTTTGTTGAGTTTACAATGACACTCTTCATAAACAAACTAGGGCTGGGAAATTCACAAGATATATCTTGATTTACAAAACCATTTTTGTCTCTAAATAAGCATTGTTGTACAATTAAAGGTAAAATACACTGCATTTAAAACAGTCAGCAATAATCTAATGAATTCAGGACTAAATATAATCCTTCCACAACCATAAGACCCTCTAATAATTACATTTATTTGATTGAAATAGTTTAACTTGCTTTTTGTTGCAATAATCACTTTTCTGGCTTTCAAGTCTGTCTATGAAAATGCAATTTTTGGTTACAAATTTAACTACAATATACACAATGCGTATTGACCAATAATGACTGACTTCTTGTAGCAGGTATTAGGCTATAGAGAATGAACACAGGTCTCATCAACAACCTCTCAAGCCCTCGTGCTAGTGATGAGCCAGCTAATATTTATATTTCAAGTTTAGCCAACTTGAATCTAATTGCTAGCTAACAAAGTTGAACAGTGGAATTGTTATTAACTCACCCTTCTGTCTGTCTCCAACTGTTTGAACAGCATGCTAGTCTGTCCACTTTGTTCAGATGTTGAAATCAACTGGTCTACCTTATTTCTGTGTTATGCTTATTGCACATCTATAAAACACAGACTAGACAGATAGTATAACAGTCGTTGGCTATAATGCTGCTACCGGTACGTGGTACCAATGCCGCTTTGCGACAACCTGAGCATTCATTTTCCAGAATCAATTTTCATTGATCATCTCGTTTTAGTAGTGTCTGCTCATCGCACAATTTGAGTAGTTGAGACATAAAAAGCATAGAATTTGAAAAGCTATACAGATCTCTGGTGTAAATGGGGAAGGTGCACACAGCACAGAGGAGTGAAAGAGGGGAGACTAAATATACAACATGAGAACAAGCTTATAAACACAAAAAATCATAGAACCTCGATTCTTGCGATACAGGCATTTGGAATATCGTGCAAAAACATAAAACACACACACACACTTGTGGCAGTGTTAGGGGTCCTTAGATGTTTCAATACACATCAGAATGCATGCAGCACTTTGTTTGGATGATCCATAACCCATTATTCAGCCTGGTTGGGGCGTTATATGGTAAATCATGTGGAAGCTCCAGGAGGACTGTCAGCCAGAGCATCTGTGCAAACAAACACACTCTCTCTAGTTCTATTCCCTAATACTCCTCTGTTTTGCTCTGAGCTGTTACAGCACTCCACTCACACAGGCAAAACAGATTGGGTTGTTGCTGAGCTTCTGTTTACTCTTCCCTGTCCAGGAAATGTGTTTGCAATAATAATTCACTGCACAATGTACATCTCGTCTATGTCCAATAACACACTCCAGTCCAGTTGGGCCAACTCTACTTATATTGTCCTCCTTGACAGTACATGGTCACGCTTTAGTTACTACATGTCATCTTTATGGTTTGCAACAAACCTTTGTCAGTGTAGCCTTTTGTAGTGCTTGTGGTTGACTGTACATGTGTTGTGTTTTCGTCCAGGCATGATGCCCATACAGCAGCAGCAACAACAGCAGGGTTTCCCTGGTATGGTCCAAGTCCAAATGCAGCCCAACATGCAAGGGATGATGGGAATGAACTTCGGAGTCCAGATGCCTCCTGGTGCCATGCCTATGCAGGTGTGTTGTGTGTGTGTGTGCACGGGTGTGTGTATTTGAATGCAATGGCCACAACATATTCCTTTCATTACCCTAGAGTGAAAGGTATTCTGTTTTACATTACTGTCTCTTTGGTCCTCTGAGGTATTAAATAAGCCAAAAGAAGAAGAAGGGCAAGACAATCTCTCCTGTAATGCTGCTCTTTATAAGAGAGCAGACTGCCTCAAGCTACCGCTCTCATTCAGGCTAGACATTTAGAAGAAGGAGCACTTTGCAGGGCACTGCCTCATCCTCACCAAATCCTCTGCCTTTATCTCTCTTTCATTCAGGCAAGACATTTAGAAGAAGGAGCACTTTGCAGGGCACTGCCTCATCCTCACCAAATCCCCTGCCTTTATCTCTCTTTCATTCAGGCTAGACATTTAGAAGAAGGAGCACTTTGCAGGGCACTGCCTCATCCTCACCAAATCCCCTGCCTTTATTTCTGTCTCTTTGCTCTTTCTTTTATCAAATGACAACTTTTCCTCCATTCACTGCTGAAATGTTAGGACCTCTCTGTGTTGCATAGTGTTAATAGCACACATTATTTCCATTCTGATTGTACTTATGTAGTGATTTCTGTGTGAGAACAACTTAGAAATGCATTGGTTTCCTGACATTGCGCTGTGATAATAATGCATGAAAGGAATACTATGAATGCTAACGAGACCTCCGCTTTGTGTGCGTGCGTGTGTGTTCTGTGCAGGGTGGGATGACCATGGGGATGCAGGCCCCTGGGATGCAGTTCATGGGCCAGCCGCAGTTCATGGGCATGAGGGGCCCCGGGCCCCAGTACACTGCCGACATGCAGAAACAGATGGCTGAGGAACACCAGTAAGAGTCTCTCTCTCTCTTTCTCTCTACATGTTGTTCTGTCTGTCTATGTGGTCAGTGTGTGTGTTAGCTGTATGCTCTCTGTGTGTTATGTTGTGTAGGAAGCGTCTGGAGCAGCAGCAGCGGATGCTGGAGGAGGACAGGAAGAGGAGGCAGTTTGAGGAGCAGAAACAGAAGCTGAGGCTGCTGAGCAGCGTCAAACCCAAGGTGAGCTGCATCATCATCATGCCTGGCTGCTGCCTCAGTCCTGAATAGTTCCCACAGTGTGATAAAGACACATGGGGCGCAATTTAGGACGCTTCAATGCTGTCATTCTAGATACACTCCCCTCCTGAGCCCTGCTTTTTCCCATCCACAGGGACAGATGGGGGTGAGTCGGGACGACGCGCTGGAGGCCATCAAAGGCAACCTGGACGGGTTCAGCAGAGACGCCAAGATGCACCCCACGCCATCCTCACACCCCAAAAAGCCAGGTACACTCATCAGTACAGTCATTGTCCTTCACTCTGTGTTTCCTCCTTATCTGTCTTCCAGAAGTCAGGACACAGCTCCACTCCCCTGCTGCCTGACTGAACAGCTTCCCCCGAGATTGATAAGGCTGCCTCTGGGGTGTAGGCAGGCAGACAGACAGACGAGACAGGCAGACAGACAAACAGGCTTGCTATCAACCTATGTGACAGCAGCTGTTGCAAAGGACAGAGCAGCTTGTATCTGCCTCTGTGTCTCACAAAGATTCTAGCATACTAAGAGAGCAACATAATCTTCTGTTTCTCTGTCACGTTTCACTTTGTTTTAGATCTTCACCTTGACCTACTGTGTGTCTCACTGTCATTATCTTGTGCATTACAGAAAGATGTCTTTTAGCAAACATCAAACTAACCACCGTATTTATTTAGTATTAATTGATCTGACATCCTTAGTTCATATTAACTATGGACATGATCATATTTATTTATTCATTCATATGATGAACATATTCAACAATAATTTGCTTAAGAATCCATGGTACGTTTTCTGATCCTGCACCAACTAGCCTTTATGTGTCACTGCTATAGCACTGTGCACTGTGTTCACCTCCCGTCATCGTAGCCTGTGTTGTCTTCCTCCATTTTTACAGACTCATCGCCATCCCACTCTTCTGTCACCTCTCACTCCCCCCTGCTTTTGATGATGACGAGTTTAGTGACTTTATGCAGGGGCCCGTAGATGCCTCTTCCTCCTTCCCTTCCTCCTCCTCCCTCTTCCCCTCCTCCTCCCAGGTCCATCCCCAGTCTTTAGACCCAGGTTGTAGTCAGAGACCCTCCTTCCCCCCCTCCTCCCAGGCCCATCCCCAGTCTTTAGACCCAGGTCCTGGTCAGAGATCCTCCTCCCAGTCCCTCCCTGCCTCTGTGTCCATTCCTACTGCCACCCAACACTCTACTGGAAACTCCAGCTCTCAATCTGCATTTCAAGGTAACCGTTTTTTTGTTTGCATCAACCTCATAAATCAGTGTTCATAATCAACCAATAACACAGATTGGAAGTTATCACCAGTGCTGCTGATGCGACGATAGGCCGTACCGCATCGTGGTGTTGAAAACCCTCTAGCGTCAGACTCGGCTTGTAGTCAGTTTACTGTGTGTAAGCATACAGACGGTACGACAGATGGTCAGATTAATTAAGCCTTTAAGTTAATGCACAATAGAAAGTAAACCATGTGAGTGCCGTACCCAACAACCAGTTCTGTGTTACTGACATTTAGTAAAATACTCCCAGTGGCACATGTATTTGTACCATCCAGTATGGGCTGGGACTGTTAGTGCTCACTCTGGCTGGTAGTGGCCCTGATAAGCCAGTGAGGAAGAGATGGAAGACTCCGACAGACAGTAAACACACCAGGAGGACAGGAGACTTAGGCAGCATCCCAAATGGCACCCTATTCCCTAGTGGAATAGGCAGCGGAAGAGGGTGCTCTTTGAGACGCAGCCGGGCTCTTTGTGTCCCCTGCCTTGTAATCTCCTCGATCATTCCCTGTGTTCTCTGTACGGAGGAGGGAACTGAGGACACATGCCAGCTGAGAGCTGGTACGCACACATCTGTCTCCAATCCTTTAAGGAGTTAATGACCTACTTGTCTCCCATCTATAATAAGCCAATTAGGTGGTAGATACATACTGTAGCTAAAAATGGTCAAACATACAGCCGGATCCGGCCTGCAAGGGGTCCAATCCGGCCTGAAAGGGGTCCAATCTGGCCCGCAAGGGGTCCAATCTGGCCCGCAAGGGGTCCAATCTGGCCCGCAAGGGGTCCAATCTGGCCCGCAAGGGGTCCAATCTGGCCCGCAAGGGGTCCAATCCGGCCCGCAAGGGGTCCAATCCGCCCGCAAGGGGTCCAATCTGGCCCGCAAGGGGTCCAATCCGGCCCGCAAGGGGTCCAATCCGGCCCGCAAGGGGTCCAATCTGGCCCGCAAGGGGTCCAATCTGGCCCGCAAGGGGTCCAATCCGGCCCGCAAGGGGTCCAATCCGGCCCGCAAGGGGTCCAATCCGGCCCGCAGGTGGTTATTATAAAACATATTTTAAAATGACTGAAACCAAATTGAAACACTGTAGAAATGATAATGAACCTACATTCATACAGTTTCTTGTCTGTGTCCTGCTCGCTAATAATCACCAAAATGAAAGCTAGACTGTCAGGGAGCATCGAAAATTCCAAAAACGATGGATAGAGGACTATTTTTTGCAAATTATAATACATTTTCAGTGTAACCCTGTGGACCTCGCTGAAGACCGAATGCGGGCCCCCGGGGCAAAATGAATTTGACTCCCCTACTCTAGCTCTTTAATATGCTGCTAGTGCCATCGACCTAGAAACTGATAGCCTAGCCTATATCTGTAGCATTCAGTAAGCGGCCAGAAGCTCCACCTAGGTGCAAAAGTTGAACATATTTGTCATGTAATGTGTGAAGCTGCTGATGCACTACAGTTCTACACTCTTACAGTGTCCCTGAGTTTAAATTGGCACACTGAATGACAGCTATAAAGCAATGATGGTCAGTTTCTGTGATATCTAAATTCAATATAACTAAGAAACAGGCAGTATGAATGGTTGGGATATCAAGCAGCTATGTTCCTCCTCACCCACTTCTCTAGGCCCGTCCCTGGAAGAGAAACTGTTCTCCTCGTGTGATTTAACGGCTGAAAAGAAGGCCCAGGTTAGCTTTAAGTCCCAGAGGACCCTGGCCCCTTACAGAGCTACAGTCTCGGCCCAGTTTCACTCCAGCACCAAGGCCCGGAACTGGGCTGAGGCTCCTGGGGACCTGAGTTCTGCCTTCACTATAGAAACACCACAACCAGAGGCACCAGCACAGGGGCCCACAGCCCCCTCACCGCAAGCCGACGTCCCTCCTCCCCAAACCAGTAGTGACGGTGGTGAGAAAAGAAACCATTTCTTAACAGTCTCTCTCTCTGCCTTCGTTCACTGCAGTATTAACACAGTCAACGCAGAGCATGGGGCCTATCTATTTTTTCACTCTCCACTCAAGCTTATGGCCGAATGCCCCCGATTCCTCTCTTATTTTTCAGCAAACACTTCAACGTTGACTGATAAGACTTCAGAAAATGTGATTTTACTGTTTCTAACCCCGATACTTCTCTTGATTTTTCAATCTGTAATGGAAATCATACTAACCACCTCTGGGCTCACAGATTGGTTTGGCAAAGCCTGAAAGCTTTTGATGTCATTTATCCTGTTTTGTATGAGTCACTCATAGGGACTAGAGTGTCCCATCTCTGCCTCCTTGGGTAACTGCTTCGGGACTCTTATATAGCTGAGGAATCGTTCTGCTGGGTCTTTTCTCCATCCAGATCTCATTAGGCCTGTCTCACGCTAGCCTGCACAATGTGGAGATCCCCTGGAGGAATACCTGCCTGCTGACTAAATAATTATGTCTGTTCTTCTACTGGGGATCACTTTCCTAAAGATGAACCTCTCTCGCTCTGGCTGTGTCCCAAATGGCCCCCCGTTTTCTATATAGTGTGCTACTTTTGACCATAGGGCCCTGTAGGTAATGGGTGTCATTTGATGCAGTCATAGAGAGACTGGTGCATGCTGCTGACTGCTTAGGTTTAACACGGATGAGATGCTACGCTTGGATTGACCCGTTCCTACTGGGGTCCCCTGGGTTTAGACCTGGGGCCTCATTCTTATTCTGCATGCCACTCTGCTACTGCTGCTGTCTATTTGGTTTCGTTTGTTGGTCTTTTTCCTCAGTCGCTTGCTGTCTGTCATCCAAGGCAATGTAGAGGCTCCTCATCAGAGACTGGGTGAACTGTGATAGAGTTATTTAAGTGTTTGAGATGATTGAGCTGGTCTGATGAGGGGATGATGTAGCCAAGTAGCTGCTTGAGTCAACATTTGTCATTTTGACGTACTAGTCTAATGCATCCATTAAGGCGTCTTCATCTCTGAATGCACCTTATTCAGTGTGTTTTAGGAGCTGCTTTTACACCTGCTGAATCAGTAACTCCACCTTAGTACATTCATGAAAAAATGACCTCATGGTTACACAGAATATTTAGATCAATGTCACTATGAATTAAAGAGAGAGGCTCATTTATTTGTTTGATAACCCAAATCCAACCCTCTCTTCCCCCTCAGGAGCTGTCGGAGTAGTTGGTTCTGGTACAAGGACACATGAATAGTTGTATGAAGCTTAGGGTGTGGAATCCCAAATGGCACCCTATTCCCGTTATAGTGCATTCCTTTTGACCAGATCCATATGGGTTAAAGGTAGTGCATCAGAGTGCCATTTTGGATGTGTCCTTAGTGAATCAGTGCAGAGCAGCATTACATTTCCACTCAGATCTCCAGAAGGTGGAGAATACTATACAGGCAGGCTCTGGTCTGGTGAGATGCAGAGCAGGTAGTACACCCAGCCCTAAGTATCTGCTTCAGCTCCTAACCTAACTGTCCCTGTGTTGCTGACAGCAGGTGTTGGTGGGTACCCTCAGCCCATGGTACCAGGCTGGCTCTACAACGACACCCTCATCCCAGGTAAACACCTACGTTTTGGAACAGGTTTCTACCAATGACGCATTATGTCTATGGTGTCTACTCAGATCCTGTCCAACGCCTTCTCCATTGAGTCAGAGAAAACTTCCTAGTTCTACCCAGTCTTTATGTAATATGTTTGACCTGTTGCTATGTCTTCTCTTTCTCCCTTCCAGAGATGTTCAAAAAGGTCCTGCAGTTCACCATGACTCCGGGGGGCATCGACACAGCCAAGCTCTACCCCATCCTGATGTCCTCAGGCCTGCCCAGGGAAGCACTGGGCCAGATCTGGGCCTCAGCCAATCGCACCACACCTGGCATGTTGACCAAGGAGGAGCTCTACACAGTCCTGGCTCTGATTGGTGTGGCACAGGTAGGCATTTGCATCACCTTACATTTTTTAAAGGGTCAGAGTTATTAACAACAGAAAGATTTGAGGATCTGTTCTGTCATTGAGGACACAAAGCCATCCTTCACCTTCACTGTGATCTTTTCTTCACGTGAAGTAAAGGACAGTCCCTAATATTATGTTTCATAGCACCTTACCCACCTTCTGTAGTTAGGCCTACTGCATATTATTATGTGTGCAGTTGATCTTCTAAGAACGGTCTTACAGTCAGTCACCCCACACATGTGAAAGGGAGACTGATAGTGAGTGACTGTGCTGAATCTCAGCTCTGGGCCCTGGGAGGGTGGTGGTGGTGGTATGACTGAGCTCAGGCAGCCAGGTGAAAGTGACTGAGTCTCTTCTCAGCCTAGTGTGACAGCAGACCTCTTATCTCCCCCGGCCTGGCCCTGTCGCTCACCAGCACCCCTGAGAGACTGACAATCCTCTGCACTGCACAACTCACTCTGCACGCCACCGCCACCTGCCACAGCGAAAATAATATCACTTATTCTGTTATATACGAGTCTTGAGGGAGCACCGGCAAGAGTTGCATCCTTTGTACGATGATGAAAAAGATTGGGAAGCCACCGCCAGTGATGGCTGTTAAAATGGAACTTGACTAATGAATGATTTATTTCAGCAAAACATCTGTCTGGCTCCTGCTGGATGGAATACAATTATAATAGATGATTGGGTTGGATGAAAGGAAAAGCACAATTTTCCAGTGTCACTGCTTTAAAATGATGATGCACTTACAGTCAGCACTGCCTATTCACTATATGATGACGGGTGTCTTTGCAAAGTTTAATGCCCCTGTCTGTGTAACTTTCTAAAAGTCTAACGTGAAAATCGACATTAACGCATTAAGCAGTTACTGTGACTTTCAGTGATGTCACTCTAAAAGTCCATCATTCAGGGCCTCCCGAGTGGTGCAGCGGTCTAAGGCACTTCATTGCAGTGCTAGAGGCGTCACTACAGACCCGGGTTCGATCCCGGGCTGTATCACAACCGGCCGTGATCGGGAGTCCCATACGGCGGCGCACAATTGGCCCAGGGTCGTCCGAGTTAGGGGAGGGTTTGGCTGGGGAGGTTTTACTTGGTTCATCACACTGTAGCTGACCTCAGTCGTCAGTTGAATGGTGTTTCCTCCGAAACACTGGTGTGGCTGGCTTCCGGGTTAAGCGGGCGGGTGTTAAGCAGCGCGGTTTGGTGGACCATGTTTCGGAGGACTCATGACTCAACTTTTGCCTCCCGAGCTCGTTGGGGAGTTGCAGCGATGAGACAAGATCGAAATTTGGGAGTAAAACGGGGCATAAATACCATTTAAAATAAATATATCATCATTCAAGAGACGCAGCCTTATCTGAACCTGACCACTGATCCCTGTTCATCCCTCCCCTGCAGAGTGGTCTTCCAGCCATGAATGTGGAGATCCTGAGCCAGTTCCCCTCTCCCCCGGTGCCCAACCTGCCTGCCCTGGCTATGGCTATGGCCCCTGTCATGCCCCAGCAGCACCAACACCAGCAGCCCATGATGACTCAGACCCCCGTCCCCGTGTCCATGGCCATGCCTACCCCAGCACCAGCGGTCATGGGCAGGGCTCCTCCTGGAGCTCCTCTACCCTCTGCCCAACTTCCCACCAACTTCATCACCAACTTCCCACATTTGCAGGTATCACATCCAGCCAATGAGCCAACCAAGCTTCTCCATAGTATATACAGATACATGTGGTTTCAGTTCACATTATGTATAATTATAGAATTTATGCCATTTAGTAGACACTTTTATCCAAAGTGTGTTCATTCATTCTGTGTTTACTCACTCATGTGTCCATCGTCTTGGTGGTGTGTTTAGGGGAAAGCAGACGAGGATGACTTCCAGGACTTCCAGGAGGCCCCCAGGGCAGGAGGAGGGGACCAGTCCTTCACTGAATTCCAGGGGGAGTCAGGGCAAACCTTCCCCACCAACACACCTTCTCTGCACCAGAACAGGTACAGTACAGACTGACTGACTTCAGTTCAGTGGCTGGATCAGTGTTTGATATTACTTTAAATAAGATGATGCGTTCTGTATGGAAGTAAAGTACATCTTATACAGGTATTGTGGGTAACAAGTACATGGTCTCTTAGTTGCTTGTAATAGTCTCACCAGCGTAACAATTGCACCTCACCATCTCTTAATGAGTTTCTTTATATTACTTTTCAAACCCTGCGTGGGGAGTGTCCCTCAGGAAGAGGCAGCCCAAAGCCAGTTATCTTACAAGACAAAGAACAAAGAGAATGTGGAAATAAAGGTTCTCACGTCTGAGTGGCATGGTGACATAGTCCTTTACAATCCCCTTCCTCTCTCCCCAAAAACAAAAGCTGAATTGTTTACTCCTGCGTATCTCCCCCCCCACCCCGGTATCAGATCACTGTCTAATTGAAAGGGAGACTGAAAAACCCCACGCTGAATCGTCAGGATAGACAGTTGGCTCTCACAGCAGCTGTAGAATGGCTCTTAACAAGATGATGGTCAGTTGAAGGCTAGGCATCAGGAGAGATCCCTCATTCCCTCCAGGCTTTTGATTCCCTGTGTCTTATCTGTGGGACTGTATGGTGTAAAACTGCCATGAGATCTCACCATTGTAAGTGTCCAATCGACTCAGGCAGCTTAAAGGGATTAAGGTAGGAGAGATGGGTGCAGCATTGACCCCCAGACTGTGTCCAAAAATCCCTACATACATAGTCCACTACTATTCCCTACATACATTTCCTACATACATAGCGCACTCTGGTCATAAGTAGTGCACTATATAGGCAATAGGGTGCAACTTGGGAGACAGCCCCAGACTCCCCTGTGGACTGAGCATGATGTATTGTCTGTCTGTCTGCAGTGCTCCTGCCATTCTGACTCCGGTCTCTGGCTCTTCCTCGTCATCTTCTGATAAGTATGCTGTCTTCAAGCAGCTCTCGGTGGAGCAGCCTCCAGAGCCCTCTCAGCCTGCCTCAGGTACACACCCTCCTGGCCCTACATCACACCTCAACTATTCACTGCTCATCCTCCACCACAACTAACAGATGTGTAGGAAATAGACATTGTTCATGTTGTTTGTCATAGAATACTTACCTAATAGTCTTTGTGTGGTATTGTAGTACAGTACATTTCTTGCCTGACAGATATGCTGTCATTTATCAATCAGCTGTTTTGTTTATCTCGTTTGACCCAGATTTTGGCGGAGACAAATACAGTGTGTTCCGACAGCTAGAGCCACCAGGTGACAGGAAACCAGTAGGTAAGTAGAGCTCTCCCTCCTCCCTGGCTCTGGGCTGGGTCACACACACACACAGAGTTCCCAAGCCAACCCCTACAGCTCCCAAGCCTTCTCTCAGAGAGTGCATAGTGGGGACTGGGCTCTGAGATGGTCCCTGTACTCAACAGATGGCTAGAGGAAGAAACTGACAGACCTTCAAACACAAAGCCCCAGTAGCCTTGGAGGAGAAAATATGTTTGATGACTTGTTTTTGAAGGTAGACCGAAATAACCATGTGTTCTACCTAGATTTAGACCAATGTAGAGCTGTGTAATTGGAAAGGGGTTAGAGACTGAGTACTGTGCTGTGTTTGCTCTGTAGTGCGTGTCCTTTTATCTTGCGCACATTTCCAGAGTGTTCAGTACATTCAGAAGTCTCCCTGATGTAGGTCTGTTTCCTGCTGTTCCCTGTTTCACTAGAACAGTTTCCGATGGGGACAGCAGCTCCCATGACTCCAGTAAGTCCTGCCTGATTCTGATTGCAGTGACCTTTCCTGTGTGCTGCCTGCCAGGCTCATTCTCCATAATGAGCACATTAGTTCTCTCTCTCCCACAAAACAGCAGTGGTGTGAACACGATTTCCTGCTTCTATTACTGCAGAGGTGTAGCAGCCACTACAACCACAAATCTACCCACTTTTCTGCTGTGCTTTTCTAGGGCCCTCCTGTCATGATTGAAGTAAAATGTGTGGTTTGGGAATAAGATGCTGTTCTAAAAATCAAAAACACTACTGAGACTTGGGAGGAAGTCTGTAGATTGTAGGGAGTTCTTTCCCACGATTAGGGACTGACAGACGACTGTTGCATGTTGTGGTGCTGTGTGTGTCTCTGTAGAGAGCCCAGCCTGGTTTGTGTACTGCTGTATGCTGCTGCTGTTCTTTCATAGCAGTGTGTCTCTGGACTACAGCCCAGCGCAGGTCTCTCCACTGCTTGAAATTCACCACGCGTCTCTGTTATGTTACAGAGGCGTAACTAATCCGCCTCTCTTTCTTGTAGGATTGTGAAATTATAAAAAAATCGGGAACTGAGGCGACTGATGTTACTCTGTGTCATGCCAATGTCCTTCCTGTCTGGCTGCTGTGTTAAATGCTTTTGCAATCCTCTTCAATTGTTCTATTTGTTTCGCAGGGGAAGGATTTGCCGATTTCAAGTCTGTCAGCGTGGATGATGGCTTCACAGACTTTAAAACCTCCGACAGCATCTCTCCACTAGACCCTCCAGACCAGGCCAAGATGTTTCAGCCAGCCTTCCCTCCTGCTTTCCCTAACTCTCAGTCTCTACCGCAACTACAAAATCAGCTACATCTACATCAACAACAACAACCAGCAGTCTCTCTCTCTCAGCCTAAAAACCCTCTCAACATGGCTGACCTGGATCTCTTCTCCTCTATGGCTCCTTCAGCCCCCACCCCTGCTGAGACCAAGCCCAGTCCCTTCCCCTCTGTGCCCCCCTCCCTAGTGCTCCCACCAGGTGGGGCTAAGCCCCCTGGAGGAGGGGCTGAGGACTTTGGCAACTTTGCCCTCTTTGGCCCCGCCTCGTCTTCTGAGGCTGTTCCTATTGGCACTGCTCTGGGAGGGGGCGTGGCAGCATCTCAGGATGACTTTGCAGACTTCATGGCTTTCGGCAGCTCTGGGGGGGAGGCCAAGGGTGAGGGGTTGAGGTCTGGAGAGGGCAGGGCAGAGGGGAGAGGAGAGACCACCATCGCTCCACAGCTGCCCCAGCAGGGCTCTGACAAGTACGACGTGTTCAAGCAGCTGTCTCTGGAGGGAGGCTTGGCGTACGACGACAACAAGGAGAGTGCCGGCGGCTCGCTCTCGTCACTCAGGAGCGAAGCAGACGACTTTGCCGACTTCCAGTCATCCAAGTTCTGCACGGCGCTGGGGGCCTCGGAGAAGAGCCTGGTGGATAAGGTGTCAGCCTTCAAACACGGCGGCAAGGAGGACTCGGCTTCAGTTAAGTCCCTAGACCTTCCATCCATCGGGGGCAGCAGCGTGGGCAAAGAGGACTCTGAGGACGCTCTGTCAGTGCAGCTGGACATGAAGCTGTCGGACATGGGTGGAGACCTGAAGCACGTGATGTCAGACAGCTCTCTGGACCTGCCGGGTCTCTCAGCCCACCAACCCCCCGCCTCAGGTGAGGAACTAGTGCGCCTCCTCTGGTGAGGCCCCGTCCAGTCACACATAGAGAACCAATTCTAGGCCTGGCGGTGGCCTCTCTGTCTCCACCCCCCTCAGTGCCCCTTAGCGCCCATTAAACTAGGGTTTAGACTAGAGGGCAAAGCAGTGAGCTAGCTCAACCACATTACTGCTAAATCATGATGAGGCAGTCATCTCATCACACCCACCCATTCCCAAACCCATCATTACCTGGTATTAAATTCAGCATTTTTATTCACCTAATATTTATTTATTTATTTATTTATTAAACTTATTAAGATACTTTTGATTAATTTATTATTTATTACTAATTTGTTTAGAATTTGTAGCACAGTCAAAAAGCACAGGCCTCCTCGCCTCCTCTGATGAGAGACAGTCAGGTTGATGTGATGCAGTCACGCTGCTCTATGAGACCACTGGCCTTCATTCCCTGTCTGTGCTCTCATAGCACACATCGCTCATCTCCTCAATGCACCTTTTGTCTCCCCAGCCTTGGTTGTGTGTTGAGTGATGCAACTAAAATGGCTGAATGCAGATTAACGCAGAGCCATGTAATGGTGATGGGCCTCTATACCAGGAGATGGATTTTATTGATCACTTTCAGAATGCCCAGTTACTGTATGCTGCAATAGGCTTTACCTTTACTCACAGCAAGCCAAATTCTTCCACAGATTTATTATATTGATGCTTCATGCTCAGTTATCAAATCAAAACATGATAATAAGAGGCACACAAGGAACATTTGTAAAGATGTTCCTTGAGCGTGGACATACACTGCATTCGGAAAGTATTCAGACCCCTTGACTTTTTCCACATTTTGTTACATTACAACATTATTCTAAAATTGATGTAATTGTTTTTTGTCCTCATCAATCATAATCATAATGACAAGGCAAAAACAGGTTTTTAGATTTTTTTGCAAAAATAAATATAAATTAAATGAAATATCACATTTACTTAAGTATGCAGACCCTTTACTCAATACTTTGTTGAAGCACCTTTGGCAGCAATTACAGCCTCGAATCTAGTTGGGTATGACGCTACAGGCTTGGCACACCTGTTTCTTAAATGATTCTCTCCAGATCCTCTCACGCTCTGTCAAGTTGGATGGCGTCTCACCAGAGAGGTTTGTTCGGGTTCAAGTCCAGGCTCTGGCTGGGCCACTTAAAGACATTCAATGACTTGTCCCAAAGCCACGCCTGCGTTGTCTTGGCTGTGTGCTTAGGGTCATTGTCCTGTTGGAAGGTGAACCGTCCTCCCAGTCTGAGGTCCTGAGCGCTCTGGAGCAGGTTTTCATCAAGAATCTCTCTGTACTTTACTCCGTTAATCTTTTCCTCGATCCTGACTAGTCTCCGAGACCCTGTCGCTGAAAAACATCCCCACAGCATGATGCTGCTACCACCATACGTCACCGTAGGGATGGTGCCAGATTTCCTCCAGATGTGATGGTTGGCATTCAGGCCAGAGTTCAATCTTGGTTTCATCAGACCAGAGCATCTTGTTGCTCATGGTCTGAAAGTCCTTTAGGTGTCTTTTTGGTAACTCCAAGCGGGCTGTCATGTGTCTTTTACTGAGGAGTGGCTTCCGTCTGGCCACTTTAACATAAAGGCCTGATTGGTGGAGTGCTGCAGAGATGGTTGTCCTTCTGGAAGTTTTTCCCATCTCCACAGAGGAACTCTGGAGCTCTGTCAGTGTGACCATCGGGTTTTTGGTCAACTCCATGACCAAGGCCCTTCTCCCCTGATTGCTCAGCTTGGCTGGGCGGCCAGCTTTAGGAAGCGTATTGGTGGTTCCAAACTTCTTCCGTTTAAGAATGATGGAGGCCACTGTTCTTGGGGATCTTCAATGTCGCAGAATTATTTTGGTACCCTTCCCCAGATCTGTGCCTCCACACAATCCTGTCTTGGACAATTCCTTCGACCTCACGGCTTGGTTTTTGCTCTGACATGCACTGTCTTCTGTGGGACCTTATAGACAGGTGTGTGCCATTCCAAATCATGTCCAATCAATTGAATTTACCACAGGTGGACTCCAATCAAGTTGTAGAAACATCTCAAGGATGACCAATGGAAACAGGATTCACCTGAGCTCAATTTTGAGTCTAATAGGAAAGGGTCTGAATACCTATGTCTATAAGGTATTCTTTTTTTATTCTGTTTTTTATTTGCAATCATTTCTAAAATCAATTTTTTATTTGTCATTGTGGGGTATCTAGATTGATGAGGAAAAAATGTATTTAATAACTTTTAGAATAATGCAACAACGTAACAGAACGTGTAAAAGGGAAGGGGTCTGATTACTCTCCGAATGCACTGTACTTAAGTATTATGTGAAAAGAAAGTATTTATGAAAAGGCAAAAAGTATTTATGAATGGCAGAAATCACCTACAGTTTATCATATCACACAGTTTTATCTTATTGCATTGAGTAAATTGTTTTGATTGCTCGTTGTGTGTTGGTATGTGTGAGTGTGATTGCTTGGTTGTGTTTTGTATGTATACGAGTGAGTTTTCCTACTGTGTGTGAGAGAGTACCCATATAGTATTCCTTGACACTCCCAGTGTTGGGTATCAGTCTCCCATAGTGCT
Source organism: Oncorhynchus keta (assembly GCF_023373465.1). Classification (NCBI taxonomy): domain Eukaryota; kingdom Metazoa; phylum Chordata; class Actinopteri; order Salmoniformes; family Salmonidae; genus Oncorhynchus; species Oncorhynchus keta. The sequence goes on from NC_068421.1 coordinate 28,992,889, forward strand.
TTTGCTCCATCTCCCTAAACCTAAGTGGTCTCTTGGCCCTGACCCCACAAAGCCCACATCACTACAAAGAGATCAGAGGTTAGCGGACCAGCGTACTGAACCTCTAAATGGAAACACTCTCATGGAATCGAATTAGCCTTAATGTCCAGGCATTGTCCATATCAGCACCCTTCTCCCCTCTCATGATCGTAATTAATTTACCAAGCATCTCATCTTCCATGTCACGTCTCATATTCCTCTGAGTACATTCAAGGTCTCTCCTTACATCCCCTGTGTGTGAGCAGCACACTCCTTTTAACACCCATGTGCTTATCTATTGGCATAAGTGTGCAGTGAGATGTCCTTATAGCCTATAATATTTCAACACTCGCCAACATATCAGTTTATTGGTTTTAGCAGTTCAGGCAAATAGACATCACAATCAAGTTCCGTCTAGGAATTCACCATTTTAGTTATTCTGAATCGGGAAATGATCAATGTAACGACACCCATTTTAGTTATTCTGAATCGGGAAATGATCAATGTAACGACACCCATTTTAGTTATTCTGAATCGGGAAATGATCAATGTAACGACACCCATTTTAGTTATTCTGAATCGGGAAATGATCAATGTAACGACACCCATTTTAGTTATTCTGAATCGGGAAATGATCAATGTAACGACACCCATTTTAGTTATTCTGAATCGGGAAATGATCAATGTAACGACACCCATTTTAGTTATTCTGAATCGGGAAATGATCAATGTAACGACACCCATTTTAGTTATTCTGAATCGGGAAATGATCAATGTAACGACACCCATTTTAGTTATTCTGAATCGGGAAATGATCAATGTAACGACACCCATTTTTTTAGTTGAAGTTTTATTGCACATGAGAATAAATCAACTTTCAGTTGAACTGAAATAGTTAGGCTACTCTCGAAGGAGAGAGTAAGACAATGGCAACGGATCCCGGAGCTGCAGCAAAATGGTTGCCGTTAACATGATGGAGATAGTGTAGTGGAGTGTTGAAAACATTCCTCAGAACCTGTTAATTGCTGCTCTCTTTTATTCTGGCCCACGTTCATCCAATCAGTATTTTTGTTTCTGGACAGCACCAATCAATTCTCATCTTTAAGAAAGCGTACAGTAGCAGGCCTTGGAGTGTGACTGTGTTCAATCCTGGAGAAAATGTAACCAACCTTAAAGAGACAGTATTTATTTCCCCTGCCCGGGGCTCCTTTGGACCAGAGCAGCTCAAAGGGAAGCCTTTTCATTTGTCTTTGATATTCAGGTCTGTTTTGTTATGTGTTGGTCTACGAACAGGCTCCTTGAGAACACACTGAAGTTAGTGATACCCTCCCTGCCTTGCTTTTTTGCTGCAGTGTGCCTGCCTGTTCAATTTGTGAAATTGACAAGAACATATTATAGGATGCCATTTTTCTGCTTAACAGTGTTACTAGTTGTTTTTATGAAAGAAAATTTAAAAAAAATACTAAATGTATACAGATTTAATAGTGTATTTTTATTACAGGAAAATGAATTCTTATTTATTTTCAAACTAGATAGACTTCCTGATATTGTTTTAAACTGTGTTGTGTAAACTATTTGAAGATGAAATGTATTTATGAGGATAGCCTAGTTATGGAAAATATTTTAGATTGGTTCAGAGTCAAAGATGGATTATTATCTTGAGAAACCCTGTCTTGCTGTTAGTTATTGAATGAGTCTTATTAAGAGCTTGTACACAGGAGTGTTGAACTAATAGGTAGCAAGAGAAAAATTATACTGTCTCTTTAAATCTATTTTGTTACCTGTGATTGGACAAGATGAAGAACCTCTCTGAGGTCTTGTGGTAAGATAGCCTGCTTTGTGTCTTTAACCCTTTGAGAGCTTGAGCAGAATGGTTTTATGAAGAATCATAATGGAGAAAAATGTAGTTGGATCACTTGACAAGTTTACACACACCACCGTTCAAAAGTTTGGGGTAACTTAGAAATGTCCTTGTTTTTGAAAGAAAAGGCTATTTTTTTGTCCATTTAAAATAACATCAAACTGATCAGAAATACAGTGTAGACATAGTTAATGTTGTAAATGACTATTGTAGCTGGAAACGGCTGATTAAAAAAAAAAAATGGAATATCTATATAGGCGTACAGAAGCCCATAATCAGCAACCATCACTCCTGTGTTCCAATGGCATGTTGTGTTAAGTAATCCAAGTTTAGCATTTTAAAAGGCTAATTGATCATTAGAAAACCCTTTTGCAATTATGTTAGCACAGCTGAAAACTGTTTTACTGATTTAATGAAGCAATAAAACTGTCCTTCTTTAGACTAATTGAGTATCTGGAGCATCAGCATTTGTGGGTTTGATTACAGGCTCAAAATGGCCAGAAACAAAGAACTTTCTTCTGAAACTCGCTGTTCTGTGAAGAGAGTAGTACACAGCGTTGTACGTGATCTTCAGTTTCTTGGCAATTTCTCGCATGGAATAGCCTTCATTTCTCAGAACAAGAACAGACTGACGAGTTTCAGAAGAAAGTTCTTTGTTTCTGGCCCTTTTGAGCCTGTTGGAGCTGATACTCCAGATACTCAACTAGTCTAAAGAAGGACAGTTTTATTGCTTCATTAAATCAGTACAACAGTTTTGTTGCGTCTTAATTAGCACAACAGTTTTCAGCTGTGCTAACATAATTGCAAAAGGGTTTTCTAATGATCAATTAGCCTTTTAAAAGGATAAATCTTGGATAAGCTAACACAAACTGCCATTGGAACACAGGAGTGATGGTTGCTGATAATGGGCCTCTGTACGCCAATGCAGATATTCCATAAAAAGTCTGCTGTTTCCAGCTACAATAGTCATTTACAACATTAACAATGTCTACATTGTATTTTTGATCAATTTGATGTTATTTTAAATGGACAAAAAATGTGCTCTTCTTTAAAAACAAGGACATTTCTAAGTGACCCAAAACTTGTGAATGGTAATGTACATGTGCTAAACAATGGATTTGGTCATCCATAGCTCTCCTCCATCTTCTCAGAAATAGAATGTGAGGCAACGTAATGCTTCTGAGTCCTATTGGATGTAGTAGACTGTCGAAATGTATCCTATTTATATGATGTTGTCATTATGTAGTAGGACACAAAGTTTTGATTTAAAAATGACAAAACCCTTATTTATTTTATCTCTAAAGTCTGCCGTTGACATTTGAGTTTCTATCATGGCGAGAATAGTAGAGAAGCGTTCAGGTCCTCAAAGGGTTAATCACTCTCCTGCCTTGAACCTGTCCTTTAAATCACCTTGGCTTTCAAGTGTTCTGTATTCAATTATCTTTCTATCAATCAACCTGTTGCTTTCCACCCTGTTAGTACAACTACAGTGTGTCTTCTTCTACCGAGATTTACTCATTTTAGTCTGTGACTGTGCCTTCTCATTCTGCTTTCTGCAGCTATATTCTCCTGGGGGGTTTCTTTCTTTTACCGTTTTCTCTGTTTGTTTTTCTTCTTTTCTGACTGCATGCCCTTGTGTTCTAAATGATTCAAATATACTTTTACAAGTGTTAGTTTGGCAAACCTCTTGTAACAATAGACCTCTCTCAGAGTCTTTTGTGATCTTTCTCGCTCTCTTAACCCATGTTGTCGTAATAAATATTACCATTGGTATTGCTGAAATGCGTACCGTCTTATTTTCTCCCTTCCCTATCCTCAGAGGCCAGATAATGTTTAGCTACATTAGGCTTACTACTACACTAGCTCCTTGTCAATTTCACAAATTGCTTTTTTGCGTGCAAGGGTTCTGTCACGCATGAGGCAACGCTGACTGGGGTCCACACATTCCTGCAGGTTATACTGTATCTTAGGAGGAGTGTGTATCTCTGAGTGTTTGAGTGTGTGACTGTGTGAGCACTTGTAAGAATATGTGCTTGTTTATGTTACCGGTAGTTATACAATTCCTGCCCGATATATTATGAATTGAACAACACATTTTGTGGGGTAGTCAATCAATACAGAGACAGAACGGCTCCACTCCACTACTGAGGTTGCCATGGCAATCTGTCATGAAACGGATGTCATTTTGTATCATCATGTTAGCAGAACTGCCTGCTCCTAATAGAAAACACTAGAGAGGTGTTCTACATCAGGGCCTCGTCCTATCCTGTCTTATCTGCCTCAGAACTGTCAGATCTCCAATCTACCTCACAACCCCAGCAGCCAACCCTGACAGGACATCTATTTCCTTTGGATCAGAGGACAGCTAACACAATCCTGGGCTAATTTATGCTAGCAGATACCCATAGACTTCCAGACGTGCTAACGCTAGTTAGTATTGGCTCACAAAACTACCTCTAACTTCCTTCATACTGGACACTGACACATACACATACAAGTTCATCTGATTCTGGGGAAGTATATAAAGGGCCTCATTGCCAAAATCCCAAAGTATCCCTTTAATTTAAGGATCGGACCCTTTTTAAAAATTTTAGCCTAAAATGACATACCCAAATCTAACTGCCTGTAGCTCAGGACCTGAAGCAAGGATATGCATATTCTTGATACCATTTGAAACGTTTGTGGAAATGTGAAATTAATGTGGGAGAATATAACAAACTAGATCTGGTAAAAGATAATACAAAGAAAAAATAGTGTTTTTTGAAATCTTTGAAATGCAAGAGAAAGGCCATAATGTACTATTCCAGGTTAGGCACAGTTTAGATTTGGGCCACTAGATGACAGTAGTGTATGTGCAAAGTTTTAGACTGATTCAATGAACCATTGTATTTCTGTTTGAAATGTTGTAAGACTACCCAAAAGTGCCTAATTGGTATATTAATACATTTTCAAGGTCATAACTGTGCATTCTCCTCAAACAATAGAATGGTATTCTTTCATTGTAATATCTACTGTAAATTGAACAGTGCAGTTAGATTAACAATGAATTTAAGCTTTAGGCCCACATCAGATATGTCCTGGTAAATGTTGTTGTTACTTATAACCTCACGCTAATTAGCCTACGTTAGCTCAACCATCCTGCGGGGGGATCCTGTAGAAGTTTTCAACCTATTGGTATTATCCAAACTAATATTTCACTGTATCTGTATGGGAGCAACGAACGTATGTTGTACCCCTATATTATCTGTCATCTATGTCACTAATTGGAAATGGACTGGTGAAAAAACATATTTTTAGAACCCAATCAATTTCGGCATTTTATCCCTCCTTTAAGCTGGTGATCACATCCTAGTAAGTGAACCCTTACACACACTATAGTGCAGCACAAGATTAAATGCAGTGCATTTGATCTCACTGTTTCAATGTAGGGGAGATTCGGTGGTACTCTGAGCAAAGTAAAGCTGCTTGTTGTAAGTCAACAGACATTCAGCATCAGACACAGAATATGGCTTCCACAGTAAGTATTTTTCATATAACATATCATAGCTTGCCCAAATGCCTTTTCACTTTATCATGGCTGACTGAGTAGTAGCTATCATTTCAGCACCTTATGCTTTTCCCACTTAGAGGTACCAGTGTGTATTTTTTGTTGTCATTACAGAAGGAGACGACGTAAAGTTTAACCCCTTCGGAACGTCAGCAGTCAGCAGCGTGGCCAGCTATGATTGGTCAGAAAGAGAGGAATGCCTGTGCGCTCAGGATCAGGCCAAGAAGCATCTGGGCCTGGACGGTGTTGGTGTTTCCTCCTCTCTCCCCTCAGACGTAGTCCACAGGAAGGAGACGTCGTTCGGCAGCACAGAGAACATCCCCATCACACACATCGCCCAGACTAAGATCACCACCTTCTCAACAGAGGATAGTGTGTCGACCGACAGCAAGTTTGAGGCCTTCGCTGACTTTGGCTCTTGTGAGCCGGAAGGTTTGGGTGGGGATGAGAATGATGACTTTGGGGACTTTGCCAGCACGGTGTCAGCGAAGTCAGACTCCCCCTTGGCAGTGGCCGAGCCGGGCTCCGAGGGGAACCTGAACGAGGCCTCGGATGAGTTCAGGGCCTTTCAGGGGGACAAGGCCAAGTTTGGGAAGTCTGACTTTTTGAAGGCCAGCTCTCAGACCAAGGTCAAGTCCAGTGAAGAGATGATCAAGAGCGAACTGGCCACCTTTGACCTCTCTGTACAAGGTGAGTTATCTGACCTGTACTCTCTCTCTTTCCTCTTGTTGTTTTATTTTCTGTAGATAGTAGATATACGTACATTTTCTGATCCTCAGTAAGTAGATGGTGGTATATTGTGTCCAGTTACTCCATGCCTTCTAGTTCTGATGTAGTGGTGTGCATCAGATCAGCTGGCTGTGATGTGACATAGCAGGACTTTCATCACCTCGTATTGGAGCTCTGTGGCTACTCCGGCAGCTCAGTGCAGTTCCGCTGTCAGACAATAGATGGCAGTGTTGTGACTACAGCCCAGAGACTGTAAAACACATCCTTGGTACACAACACAGGCAAATGAGATTAATTAACAGCACAGCCCAGAAAATCCATGCCCAGACGAAATTAACCGTATTCACTCCTTGTGTGTTAATTTTTTTACTGCTGTTTTCTGGTGTTATGTTTCATGCATAGTTAATTAGCGATTCCTACCTCCAAAGTGATAAAGGCTCATTTGCCTCAATGATTTCTCTCCCAGTGTTAACCCTAATTACTTTTTACTTGTTATTCTTCTGTCCTTATTGAATGGTAATCTGATCAGTGTGAGGTAATGGGGGAATGTATTAGTGCTGTCATGCTGTGGGGAGGATGATGCATGTCTCCGCAGGGGTGATTACCTTGTTCTCACACACACACACACACACACACACACACACACACACACACACACACACACACACACACACACACACACACACACACACACACACACACACACACACACACACATAAACAGAGAGAGAGAGAGAGAGAGACCCTGTGGCATGTGACTGTGTGTCTTTTTTCATGTGTCTGTCTGTTTTTTTCTGTGTGTGTCTGTCTGTGTAAGTGAGTGAGCCATCATGAATTATTCATACTTGCATTGGTTGCCGTGGCGCTATTTTGTACATAATTATCATTTGTTGTAAATGAAGTGTTTTGACGTCTGTGTCCTTGTCCGGAAGGAATTAGCCACAACAGAAAATGAGCTCAGTAAAAAGTCCCAATTATGCCATAGTAAACAAACAGGTGCATATCTGGAATTAGCCAACATCTCTGGGTTGGTAGAAGTGGCCATTAAAAGGGCATTTGAATGTACTGTATGTATGCCAGACATTGCCTGTATATATTATTTATGTATGTATCAAGACACTCTCTCCTCTTCTCCATGCCTCAGGCTCCCACAAGCGTAGCCACAGTTTGGGGGAGAAGGAGATTGGACGCTCGCCCCCCTCCCCGGCCCCGGAGCAGCCCTTCAGAGACCGCTCCAGCACCCTGAGTGAGAAGAAGCCTGCCCTGCCCGTCATCAGAGACAAGTACAAGGACCTGACTGGGGAGGTGGAGGTGAGAGACACACAGTCACTCTATCCCAGACATGTTAACTACATTTGCCAATTATCCAGATGCTCTGTAGAGTGTTTAGAAGTTCAGTAGACATTGATTTCAATAGCAAACCACAGAGGCTTTGGCCTTAATAAGTTTATTCGTTTTTTTTTGTATTTATGTAAGTGTCTTTATGGAAATGTGTAAATGTCTTCTCATATCTGAACTCTTTCTAACAACTATAGCATGTTGTTTCAGGAGAGTGAGCGCTATGCATATGAGTGGCAGAGGTGTCTGGAGAGTGCTGTACAGGTAAGATAGTGTGCCATATATGTTTTGCCATATCTGAGCATGTGTGTTGTTGTGTGTGTGTGTGTAACCCTAACCCATTCTGCTGTCTGTCTCTGTCCCCAGGTCATCATTAAAGCCAACAACACCCTAAACAGCATCAGCTGCTCTACTGTTTGCACTGAGGTCATCCAGTCTGCTCAGGGCATGGATTACCTACTGGGTGAGAGACACACACAGACACAGACAGAGGTCCTGAGCTTGTTAAACAAGGCCCAACAGTCTTCAGCTAGAACCCCAAACTCTGCCTGATCCCCTCTGAGAGAGTTATTCAGCGCTCCAGTGTTGCCTGTGGATCCTAGTGGGGGCTTGTCTTCGCTCGGCCTGACAGACTGTGGATCCTAGTGGGGGCTTTTCTTCGCTCGGCCTGACAGACTGTGGATCCTAGTGGGGGCTTGTCTTCGCTCGGCCTGACAGACTGTGGATCCTAGTGGGGGCTTGTCTTCGCTCGGCCTGACAGACTGTGGATCCTAGTGGGGGCTTGTCTTCGCTTGGCCTGACAGACTGTGGATCCTAGTGGGGGCTTGTCTTCGCTCGGCCAGACAGACTGTGGATCCTAGTGGGGGCTTGTCTTCGCTCGGCCTGACAGACTGTGGATCCTAGTGGGGGCTTGTCTTCGCTCGGCCTGACAGACTGTGGATCCTAGTGGGGGCTTGTCTTCGCTCGGCCTGACAGACTGTGGATCCTAGTGGGGGCTTGTCTTCGCTCGGCCTGACAGACTGTGGATCCTAGTGGGGGCTTGTCTTCGCTCGGCCAGACAGACTGTGGATCCTAGTGGGGGCTTGTCTTCGCTCGGCCTGACAGACTGTGGATGTGTCTCAAATGTCACCTTATTCCTTTTGTCCTATAGGGCTCTGGTCATAGGCAGAGTAGGAATAGGGTGCCATTTGGGATGCACATGAGTGTGTATCTGACCAGACAGACAGCAGGGTGTCTTTTTAATGAGTGGTGAGAGTGGGACAGGCACCCATACCGTTGTGAGGGGCTGAGAACAGAACACAGTGTACCACCAATGAGTCTTCTTCCAAAAACACACCATTATAAACCTTTGACCTCTCAACGGAGAACAACAAAATGTTAACCCTACAATCCCCAGGGAGGGTAGTGTTACAGCTAACATTATGTCAGGTTGGTCTAATGATCCAACTTCAGAGGAGGTTTCAACATAGGGGAGTGTAGTAATGTTAGCTGTTTTTCATTGTCCTTCTCACTGTCTATCTTTGGCTTATGTTGGAGCTGGCTGTGGGAGAGAACTGGGAGCAGGGGTGTTGTCTTATTGTCTAAGTGTGTTTATGTGGCAGGTGTGGTGGAGGTGTACCGCGTGACCAAGCGTGTGGAGCTGGGTATCAAGGCCACAGCCGTGTGTTCTGAGAAGCTGCAGCAGCTGCTGAAGGACATCAGCCGCGTCTGGAACAACCTCATGGGCTTCATGTCCCTGGCCAACCTGGCGGTAAGAAACACACACAATACAGTACAGACACACACACACAGACCCACGCACACAATACAGTCAACACACACACTCACAGACCTCCCTTCCTAAAATGCAGTTGGTTAGGCTACACACAGACCTGAGAAAATGACACTTGATTGTAACAACTTTGTCTAGAAAATGTTCCTGATGAAATGTTGAGTGGATAAGGACTGCCTAGTACGATTATCAATGAAACCTTGACAGTGTACGAAACCAAACCCTATGCTGGTATCTGTTAGTGTGTGTAGCTGTGGGACGGGGAGTGTAGAGCTGTCTGTTGTAGGCTGTAGTGATGTGGTGAGAACAGAGGCAGAGAGGAGATGTGCTGGCCTTATCCTCTGCAGCCAGCCCAATGAATAACATTGCTTCTCAAATGCCAGCAGATAATACAGGCTGGCCATCTCCCGACTAGAGATAATGTCAGTACAGAAAGAGAGAGAATTAGCGGAGAGGGACAGAGGGATGTAGAGGGAGACGGTGAGTGAGTGAGTGAGTGAGTGAGTGAGTGAGTGAGTGAGTGAGTAGTAACGCTATGTTATCTCAGACCGTAGACCTGCAGCTGCCTTTTGATTCTGCAGTCTCCGTCTCCGTCGAGAGAGAGAGAGAGAGAGAGAGAGAGAGAGAGAGAGAGAGAGAGAGAGAGAGAGAGAGAGAGAGAGAGAGAGAGAGAGAGAGAGAGAGAGAGAGAGAGAGAGAGAGAGAGAGAGAGAGAGAGAGAGAGAGAGAGAGAGAGAGAGAGAGAGAGAGAGAGAGAGAGAGAGAGAGAGAGAGAGAGAGAGAGAGAGAGAGAGATATGCCTGGGCACACTCACTTGTTCACACAGCTCTGCTGCCAACAGACTAATGGACTGTATTTACTTTCATTTCCCAGATTAAAGACATATTTCTACTTCAGTTCATTTAGCTGGTTAATGAATGAGACATGTCTCTTCCTTTGAGCTATTGTTCTGTAGCTCAGTGTTGGAGAGGAAGCTGCTACACATGTACAGTTACAGTGGTCTGTATCTAGGTATTGTAAACCAGGTTGTTCGAGCTTTGAATGCATTGTGTCGTGCCTAAGAACAGCCCATAGCCATGTTATATTGGCCATATACCACACCGCCCCGAGCCTTATTGCTTTAAATATACAACTTATTTTTTAAATGTAAATTGGCTGGCACCCTTATAAAATCCTTGCATATATGGTACATTTCCTCAAATTTCAGAACTGTAGATCCCTCGTTTTGTGAAGTTGTTGATGTGAGGCGTAGCAACATCGTGTGCCCCACAGCGGAGTCCTATGATCAGGTGACCAATCTGCCAGCACCTCCACACGGGGGGCAAGCTACCACCCTGTGTGTGTCTCGGTCACAAACATAGGCTTACAGTACGTGGCCTCCAGGTTGCAGGCCAGCCTAAGGCAAAGTAATTGGCTAGGTACTGCTCTGTTTCAGCTGTTATGAGAAGGGGCTTTCTGTATCCTTAAGTGTCCATGCATACAAAGACCTTTGAAATGTTTTGAATCCTTCTTGAATGTAATGCAATTTGTGGATTCAAATAAAGTGTGTGTGTGTGTGTGTGTGTGTGTGTTTGAGTACATTCGCCTGTGTGTGTTTCTCCTTGTGTAATGTTGTGTGTTTCTCTGTACAGCCTGATGAGAGCTCGCTGGACTTTTCCTCCTGTATCCTGAGACACGGCATCAAGAACGCCAAGGAGCTGGCCTGTGGGGTGTGCCTGCTCAACGTGGACTCACGCAGCAAGGTCTGCACACACACACACACACACACACGCACACACACACACAAACGTACAGACACACAACACAATAAGCATACAGTAATTCTCAGTCAACACATAATCATGATTGCCAACCAACACACCCTCAATCCCTCAACAGATGGACCCAACAACTGTTGAAACATTTGATTATAAATCCGTTCCAACAAATTTCTCAAGCTGAATAAACCATGAATCATTTAGCCTTTTGAGAGTTGTTTTAAACTAGTGGTTGACGCATAATAACTAAATGATCGTTTCTTTGACTTTGAACATTTTGCAGAGCAAAGAAGAGACAACTATTGGACGTCTGTTTAAAAGAGTATGAGGCAGTGAACTGTCAACTGAATCTCACTTCACTCTCTGCTACTGGGGGCCTGGGGGCCAAATTCTCCACTGATAGACAGGTGATGGGGTGCCAAAATGACAGCACACTCTTCTCCTCTCAGCTCCCTCCCTTCACACTGACTGCATCCCAAAAGACAAAATGGGCCCTGGTCAAAACTAGTGCACTATAGAGGGAATAGAGTGCTATTTGAGACACTGCCAGTGCCGACAGCAGCAGCACTGTGTTCATGCACAGTAGAAATGACCAGACAATCCGATTTCACCAAATACCCCCCCAAAATGAGTCTTAGAAGAGAAGGTGATGAAACAATGATGATAAAATGACACCTGTTAAGATGATAACAATTCAGGAAGGGAGAGATGGAGAAAAAGAGGGAGATAAAAAGAGTTGGAGGAGACAGACAGACAGACAGGACGTGAGAGGAGTGAAGTTGTTCTTTTGGCACCTCTGGTTGAGCTGAGGGAATTGTGGGAAGGTTTCTGGAGGGTCAGTGAAGCATGCAGCTTTACTTTGACAATAACAGGCTTGTAGCTCAACCTTCATCTGACAGCCACCTCTCACTTCACCTCTTACCAGCTACTAACAACAAGTCTATATCTGTGTGTTCATGTGTTTCATCATTTGAGTTCTGCTATGGCTTAAAATGTGTTTGTGACACTTTCTTTTCCACTTGTCAAACCCTTATCATCAGTAACTATTTGTCATATTGGGGTCCATTAATAGTATTGTTTGACTGGACAGTCTGCAGGACAAGATTGCTTTCATTGTTTCTTGCGATGTTCGCCTGCATCATTTAGCTGGAGACAGATTGATGAGGCGAGGTGGAGGGAGGATGGCTGAGTTTAGGCAGCTGATGTGGCTCACGCATCAGATCAGTCAGGAGCTGTGAGCGCAGGTGCTAAGAAATCTGCTGAGGGTTAGGGTATTTCTCCATCTCTCTCTCACACTCTCTCTGTGTTCATCTCAATCTTTCTCTCGCTCTTTCTCCTCTCTCTCTTTCGTGTGAACTGAGTCAGGCTGAATAATAGTTCTATTCAGCCTGCCCCTGACATCAGATTAATAAGCCACCTTTTAATTAAACTTGTGTCCAGAGGAACATTTGTAAGAAAGCATAAATTCCCCTCAGAGAATAATGAAATCACAGAAAGCGTTTTCATACAGAAGCTGATAATACTATTATCTTTCAGAGTACAGGTAGTTTCTGTCTGTCTTCCAACTACAAGTAAAGGTGTGGTGTTGACGGCATCACTGGCATAATGTTATGATGGGCGCCATTGAGAGACTGGTCCTAGGCTGTTGGTCTTTGATACTGCTGACTGGGTTCTGGGTTTTAACCTATCCAATGGAGACCTTTCTCAATGTTCTTCATCCAATCACCCTCATATGTTGAGTCAGGGATGGGCAACAGCAGCACCATGTAGCCTGGTAGCAGATCAGCCTGGGTTTCAGCCAAGTCCTCTGATGTGCTTGTTGTCATGTCAAACATGTATGGTATGACAGCGAATGACAAGGGAGTTGGTTACAGCACATACAGATCTGCTGTCAGGCTAAGCAACAGGTAGCATCTAAACATAGTTTATTACTTGGCGACTGCAACAAGCTATAAACTCTCTGAGTGATCATTTGGGTTTAATGAAGTATTACTATTTTTGGTCAGTGATAAATGCTAATGAGTGCAATCATTCCCAAAGGTACTGGTTTGGATTTTTTCCCAATAATTTATGCAGTATGATGCATTAGTATTCATAAATGTCAGATTCTGAAATATACTGTACCTCCAGGATTTTAAGTTATTTTTCAGTTTGTTTAATTTGGTTATGACTATCTGGAAATAGGCCAATAACATTCAAATAAGTTTACTTGGCAGTGGATGCCATGGCTTTGCAGACTGCACAGTATTTCTCTCAAATCTAATTGCAGAGTCTGGAATCCTACCCATCCCTGTTTGAAAGATGCTCATCCCTGTTTGAAAGATGCTCATCCCTGTTTGAAAGATGCTCATCCCTGTTTGATGTTTATTGGAAAATGAGATGGATGATCGTATGGTGGTACTTTAGATTCTTTCACTTTGGGGCTCTTGGAATGTTGCTCTTTCAGCTCCTTGGTGTACCAACGTTCTGTTCTGTGCAAACTGACGGACTGATCCTCAGTTACTGTACACTTTCACTTTGCTTACTCAGGACAATGCATGAAACCAGGGAAATGCTGACACCTCTTGTGCTACTTACAGGCACTGGCTAAAGACCATGACAAGAGGTTAAGGGTAAGGGTATGCTTCACTTATTTCCACCTCTTAAGCAGCAGTAGACTGTAGCCTCCTTCTTTAGGCATGATGCCCCTTGCATTAACAGGTGGTGTTTCTAGTCTGGAGCCCTGTAGCACCATGAGCAGCACTGTCGTCTAGGTTTCCTAATGGAGGGTCATTAACCTTTAGATTACAGTTAGAAAGGTTACCTAGGATTAATCATGCTGACCTTTCATTTTGGTTTTCAAATTGTCTAACTCTCCCAAGCATATCCTCTCTCCAGCATTTTCTACTTCTGTTATGTCTCACCACATTATGTGTCGGCACAATCATGTTTGATGGGTAAATTGCACATCATTACAGTTCTGCAGGCTGGGACTGTGGAGGTGGAGGTAGGGGTGGGGGTGGAGGAGAGGAGGAGGTGGAGGGGGGGTGGAGGTGGAGGGGGTGGAGGAGGAGGAGAGGGAGGTGGGGTGGGGTGGAGGTGAGGAGGAGGTGGGGGTGGAGGTGAGGTGGAGGAGGAGGAGGGAGGTGGAGGTGGAGGTGGAGGTGGAGGAGAGGAGGAGGAGAGGGAGGACGTGGAGACGAGGGGTTATGCCTTTGTGTTCTCTCCTTTCTTCTCGCTCTCCAACATTCCAGGCTTTGGCAGGCGGACTAAATGCAGGTTTGACAAAAGAAGTGGGAGGACGTGCAAAAGATGGAAGGAGAATACATTGTGTCTGTGAAACCTGAGTGTGTCAGTGTGTGTGAGAAAGACAACAGGTGTGCACAGCATAGTAAATGTACTATAAATGGTTTGTGAGCAGGTGGACAGGTATGAGTATACTATATGATGTGTATGTTTCTAGGTTGTTGTCTGTGGGAGGATATGATTCACCACACATTACTTATTTCTCTTTCTTGCTTCAGTTCGGATATTTCACCAGGGATGCAAACTCTTAAACATTAGCATCTCCTCCTCATCACCAACCTGCTGCTACAGCTGGGCTCAGCTAAATGCAAGCTCGCATAACAGCTCTCTGCCCCTCTCAGTTCACTCAGTTTATTTTCTCAACGGCTATATTCAGATGTTATGTGGGAGTGCCATTCAGCTATCTCAATATATTCAACTAACAGTCAAGAGGACAGGCAATGAGCAGCAGTCTTATTGATCAGTAAACAGATCATTGTGCCAAACACGAGTCATATTTTCAAAGGACCAGTTTTCACTGACCCCTTGTTTATATGCCACAGTGGAGATACTGTATGCAGGTTAAGCTACCTACAAATCCCTGCTTCTACCATTACTCTCATAGATCAATTATTTAGTTCCTGTTGATCGTTGATTTATCTTTACCACTGCTTTCTATTTGTTAGCCTGAGCTACTGCCAAGTTCATCTGTTTATTAACTATTCAGTAGAACCTTGTTGTCCTAACATCCCCCCTCGTTTCGCTCTTATTTGACCCTTCCACCAGGCTTTCAACTCAGAGACGGACAACTTCAAGCTGCCGTACGGGGGCCACCAGTACCACGCCAGCTGTGCCAATTTCTGGATTAACTGCGTGGAGCCCAAACCGCCGGGCCTCATTCTGCCCGACCTGCTCTGAACTGCAGACACCGCTGCCATGGCAACGGGCGCCAGGTAATCAACACCGGCGAGGTGCAACAGCCGGGCTCTCCGCCACACACCTCACAGCCTCACACCTTGGGTTGTGAATACAGAAATCACAGAGGGAGATACCTCAGAATTCACTGGAATCATCTTTATTTATTTGCCTTTTATTCTCTCTCTTTCTCTCTCAGAGGTACTCTGTGCTCTTTGCGGCGGTGAAGAAGTGCAAATCTGCTGGTTTGTACAAATTCAAGGCTTGACACAGTAAAGACTATTCTGTATCATAATGTATTGTAAAATTCTACTTTATAAATGGTGTCATTTTCTCTCTTTTTTTCCATTGTCTGCTCTCATATACAGTAGAATGCAAGTTGGCCTTTTAGCATCGATGCTTATGCGACTTCCCTGGCAGGATTTATTTTGGCAAACATTATTCAGATAATTAACCAATGTTGTGCTACGGTAACCCAAAGGAGGTCTAGTCCCTATGTCAGAGCAGGAGAAAATGTGGACAGTTATATGAATGGGGTAATGGGTTTCAACATTTTCTGTACTGCACTCTTTCTGTGACTCAATAAGTCCATAACGAACTATTAAAACTGTGCAATATACTACTAATGAAGGAACTTGGAGACAAACTGAAGTGTAAGGCTATCTGTAATTTCCTTTGATTGTCACTTGTTGCTTGGTTACTCTTTAATGCTTGAGCTCAGCAAAGAAAGAGGGACTTTGTTGGTGTTTGGGTCTTAAAGTAGTATTTTCTCCTCTCTGTTCTTCTCGAATCAGGGTTGTGGTATCATCACACTGCTGGAACTGAATCCATTTTAAGGTCGGGTCTCTAAAAGGAGAGTCTATGGTTGCTAACGTTTGAATTGATATTTAACGTTTTAAGTATTGTGTGACATTGACTGCTTTTTAATGTCTTTGTATTGTTTGATAAGGACTGCTTTATCTAAATGAATGTTCATGTCCTGTTTGAACATTTTTGTGACATTGGGGCTTGAAAGGGAGTCTTAATTCTTAAAGATTGTTGGCTGTGGGTTTTGTTTTTCTGTCTTGCTGTGCCAGTGTATATATACTTGCGCTGTTGACGGGGATGTTTTTGCAGATCTAAGTCTTGAATGAAGTCAACTGTGATTATGGACTATTGCAGCAGCTCTTTGTGAGGATTACAGTATCATAGTATTGTAATTGCAATGACTAACTGTAATGTGAAGTGATGACGTTTACATAAATAATACATTGATGCATAAATTAAATACTTTTCATGGTCATTAACCAATGAATGTATTACCTGGAAGCCTATTACCATGCACATCAATTAAGAGTATTGTACAGTTCTGCTGAATTTGTTTTTGTTTTCAATATTTTCTGAATATAATCGAGAAGGTTGGCTTCCCAATAGCACGAGTCGTTTCATCTGGATGACATCTGGAATAAAGTCAGGTTCAGAGTCTAATGCAGCGATATCATATTAGCAGTACTTCTCCTAAAATGCCAAATGGTTTGAGATTCTCGTCTTTTATTTTCCACTCAATAACATGCTATTTCTCAGACCAGAGAGGCTTCATCTCTATCACTTTGTGACCACATGAAATACATTAACCTCGGCCATCGCTGGAGGATGGAGAGCTAAGACAATCAAATGAAAAATATGCTTATAGTAGAGCCATGCATGGAACCAGTCTCATTATCATTCTGTCTCCTTATGTGTACAGGACAGGTGTGTGTGTTCTCCAACATACATTTTATCTCTCACCATTCCCTAATTGAACATCCTGCTGAAAATGAATTCCTCTCTCTGTCTTCTCACCATGAGCTGCCAGATTACAGAAAATTACAAATGCTCAAATTACTGAATAATAAGGCTTTGTAAATTTGAAATGCAGACCCATCCATCTGTCCCCATGTCCTGTCTTCTTCATGCCTAGTATTGTCTGCAGGGCTGTGCCTCGGAGGATCACCTGAGGAGAATGGGTCTGGAGAGATGGGAGGGAGTGCTACCCTACTGTATTGACTGCTATTCAGCCACAGGCTGCCCATTGTCAGTTACAGTATTGATTAAAGGCAGATGTTTTGCTCGCCTGACTCGCAAGTAATGCCTTTATCCTTAATTCTCAAGTGGAGATTTGTATTACTTTGATGTCCCTAGAAAAATGTATATTTTCCTTTTTTTCTTTAGAATTCATACAAACATCCTATCGGCCATGAAAGCTGGTGTTCACAGCCTAATCTGGGTGATATTTCACACTGAGCTGTAGTTTGGCTGATTTAAAAAGGCTTGAGGCTTACATGACTTGAGATCTGTGAAGATTTTCACTTGAGTGTCCAAGATCTTGTACTTTGAAATTGAGGATTTGAAAGCCCTGTCTGGTCAAATATGGGTCTTTGAAGAAGGCACTGACAAGATTAGTCAGATATCTCCTACAGACACTTTCAATTGTTCAGTTTAACAATGACAAGATGAAACTATTAGAAATCCTTACTATGTATTAATCACAAATAATTTATTTCAATTAGATGACAATATTCAGCATCTATGTCCTTTCTATAAACGGATCCAGACAACACAGTGAGGTAGGGCCATGGATTTAGAGCTCATCAGTGTTCATTCTGAAGGGGATGAGATGAGTCAAAGGCAGGCTTGAAGAGAGGATAGAATCCCACTCAGTCAACCGATCACTGAGAAAGAATGACTTCATCCACCCCTGCTTAAATTGAATTACTTCAAGGTCAGTCTCCCTTTCTCGATTGAACTTCAATCTTTGACTATATGACTATGGAAAAGGAGCAAGAATTCTGTGATCGTTTTCTGAAACATCCATGATTGTGTTTCAATAGAAGTCGTCGTACCAAATGGTTTTGGAATGAACACGAGGACAAATATAACTGCTTTGATGATGCTTGGGCTATTCATAACCCATCACATTCTGTCTCCATTTTTATTGAGTTTAACTTTCAAATGAACATGAACTCGGTCTGTCATTCATACATACAGTATACTCTCTCTCTTCCTCACCGTCTCCCACCATTTTTCCTCCACAGCGCTTGCTTGCCACAGCAATTGATTACTGTGCCCAGGCATTGATTCAGTGTTAATGTTCATCACTAACAGCACCACTGCACTTGGTGACCATTACTAAGGTTACTGTAGTTTTCATTTGCTATCAAGGTATTGTCATACAAAGTGCATTTCCCCACTCCTGTATGAGGATTGATTGCTTTAGAAAATCATGTCCCTTTTCGGCAGCCTTCTCTTATCCCATCAATGGTGTAACAAGCGTGATTATTATTTGTCCGAATATTGACTATGCTCTCCGTCTGTACCTTGTTATTAAATAGAAAAGCATGATTATATACCAGGAAAAAAGTGTATGAGCTGTTTTAATTCAAAGTAAGCTTACAGATGTAGGATCTAATTTGATCACTCTTTTGTTGATGAGAATTTCTTGCACAGCAGGTAGTGTATTCAAGGTTTAAAAAGGCTTCTAAAGTTTGCAATTTCCACATTTGCCCTAATGTATAATGTATCAACCTATGCAAAAAATATCCATTAATTTACCATCCACATAATTATACTGAACAAAAATATAAACGCAACAATTAACAATTTCTCTGAGTTACAGTTCATATAAGGAAATCAGTCAATTGAAATTAATTAATTTGTCCCTAATCTATGGATTTCACATAACTGGGCAGGAGCGCAGGCCTATGCGTGGGAGGACATAGGCCTACACACTGCGGAGCCAGGTCCGGCCAATTAGAATGAGTTTTCCCCCACAAAAGGGCTTTATTACAGACATAAATACTCCTCAGTTTCATCAGCTGTCCGGGTGGCTGGTCTCAGACGATCCCGCAGGTGAAGAAGCTGGATGTGGAGGTCCTGGGCTGGCATGATTACACATGGTCTGCGGTTGTGAGGCCGGTTGAATGTACTGCCAAATTCTCTAAAATGATGTTGGAATCGGCTTTTGGTAGAATAATTAACATTCAATTCTCTGGCAACAACTGTGGTGGACATTTCTGCAGTCAACATGCCAATTGCACACTCCCTTTACAACTTGAGTCATCTGTGGTATTGTGTTGTGTGACAAAACTATATTTTAGAGTGGCCTTTTATCATCCCCAGCACAAGTTGCACCTGTGTAATGATCATGCTGTTTAATCAGCTTCTTGATATGACAAACCTGTCAGATGGATGGGTTATCTTGGCAAATGATACATTTTCACTAACAGGGATGTAAACTAATTTGTGCATAACATTTGAGAGAAATAAGCATTTTGTGTGTATGGAAAAATTCTGGGTACTTTTATTTCACCTCATGAACCAACATTTTACATTTTGTGTTTATATATTTTTTCAGTGCAATTCACATTTCCTGGTGCTGCATTATTATTTTCCTGCTGTAACAAACTGGCTCAAATTAAGATCCTACATCTGTAGTGTTCAGGGCATCAATTCAAATTTGCTCTTCCGAGTGACGCAGAGGTCTAAGGCACTGCATCTCAGTGCTAGAGGTGTCACACCAGACCCTGGTTCAATTCCAGGCTGTATCACAACCGGCTGTGATTGGGAGTCCCATAGGGCGGCACACAATTGGCCCAGCATTGTCCGGGTTAGGGTTTGGCCGATGTAGGCCATTATTGTAAATAAGCATTTGTTCTTAACTGACATGCCTAGTTAAATAAAGGCTAAATAAAATACTGCAATAGGAACACGTTCCTTTATGAGGCGATGCATCATAACATTACTACCATGTTAGTGTCATGAGAAATATTATTTGATTGTTCACATTTGTTTTTGATCATATTCCAATTTAAAACGGAGGATCTTCTAAAGAGACCAACTTGATGTGAGTGCAACCATTCAAGCTTTGCAAAGTGTATTAAGCTGCAGTCAGGCAGGCAGTTTGTTGTGAGCCCTTTTGCCAGACACATCTCCTTCCTACATACAGCCTAACGACATCTCATCCAGTTCATCACAGCAGTTTGTTCTGCATGGCCTGCACCACAGCACTGTTGCCCAGTCTACTGCCTGTGATGTTCAGGGTAATGTAGATCATTCTGCTTACTGGTTTCCTGATTGACGGTCATATTCTGCTGCTGCTGAAAGATGTCTTTACTCTAGGATGGCTAACTATTCCCTGAGAATCAGTGAGTGAGAGACATACACATACACACACACACACACAGATCGTCAGTCTATTGGGGGAAGTAAGCTGATAAAGAAAGGTATAATTTGGGCCCATCACTCCTGCATCTTCCTCACGCTTGGCCTGTCATCTAATGGAGCCAGTGTCTGTGTGGTTAATGCTGTTTATTGTGTAGGCCATTCTGGAGATCCCTCAGTAGAATAGGCCACAAGACAAATAGTTCCCATCCCTGTCTGTCTGGTTCTCCGTGGCCATTCCAAATGAGAATGAATGATCGAATGTTGCTGTGACATCTGAAGACTTCTCTGAGGGAAATTGTTGTGAGCAACATCAGTAGCTGCGTCCCAAATCAAATGACATCCTATTCCCTTTATAGAGCACTACTTGCGACCAGACACCATAGGGCTCTGGTCAAACGAAGTGCACTATATAGGGAAAAGGGTGCCATTTGGGATGCATCCATGGTCTTCTGTTGAAGAAGCCGGTGTACAGAGTTCACTTTTATATCAAGAAGTTTAAAGTCACAAAGAAACAGAGAGCACACGGTTAACTTGTAAGAATGTGCATTTTCAATCTGAATTGTCCTTGTTGCTATAGAGAACCATGTTATAATCATTCCAGCCTCATTGTTGGCACAGCTGGATAGTAGGACTTTAACAGGATCTATCAAAAGTGAAAAATTCTGCAATTATTCTAAACTTACTGTTAACCTCATTACATCTTTATTTTCCACTGGTCTGAATAAAGAACTTGAGTATCACCATGAAAATTACTATGAATATTCCCATGTTCAGTTACAATTGACTGATTGGCTCTCAAAATGACGATGACTTTACAACACCATGGATGAATATTGACCATTATCAATCAAATAAAAAGTGTGAGCACGGCTTAAACAAAAAGGGAATCAGGTGCTCGACTGAGGGACTTGAAAATCCCTCATAAAAGTCCTACCTTTTCTAAACGTTCCATATATACTGAGAATACGAAACATTAAGACCAGCGCTTTCCATGACATAGACTGACCAGGTGAAAGCTATGATCCCTTATTGATGTCTTGTGAAATCCAGGAGACAGGTTAAAGAAGGATTTCTAAGCCTTGAGACAATTGAGACATGGATTGTGTATGTGTGCCATTCTCTGAATGAATGGGCAAAACAAAAGATTTAAGTGCCTCTGAACGGCGGATGGTAGTAGGTGCCAGCCACGTGTACCGGTTTGTGGAGGTGTTCCTAATGTTTGATGTACTCCATGTATAGATTTTCAGTGTAGTCACACTGTATCTGGATCCATTATGTTACTCTGCTTCAGTACTATTCCATATTTACAGGGCAAAGTATAAACTGACAATAATGCATATCAGTCATTTCTTTTATTATTCATTTCAAACACAAACAGTTGCATGAGCTAACCCGTTACATTAGCTTGTTAATCATTCATTGCCTTAGGTTATAAAAACTAAGGGCTCTATTCAATCCAT
The DNA here is from genome assembly GCF_023373465.1 of Oncorhynchus keta. NCBI lineage: Eukaryota > Metazoa > Chordata > Actinopteri > Salmoniformes > Salmonidae > Oncorhynchus > Oncorhynchus keta. Next base: position 29,014,730 of record NC_068421.1, read on the forward strand.
GTCAAGTTTAGCGTTACAGCGTGATACAAATTTGGCTCAGTCGGAAATGACCTTTACATTTCTATTGCACAATCTGTAACGCTTCAGTGATAGATTGAATAGAGCACTAAATTCATGTAAGCTTGGCTTTCTGCTTACACCTTTGACAAGGGCATTGTTCACTTGCTACAGTAATATTAACATTTTATTTAAAAGCTTTTCGTGTGTAAGGTATAGCATTCTTAGGAAGGTTTATCAATGACAGTACACAAGTTAAGCACAGGACTGTCTGGTTGTGTTCTTCCTTGGACCTCATTTCACTTAAACATCAATATGAGGCAAAAATAGGGAAATAGAAACTGTGATTCTCCCAAGCCCCTAACACAGTACTGTCTTCCTATTAACAGAGGGTGGTGACATTCTAAAATAGCATAATATTGTACAATATTAGTACCAATACAGTATATTCTGCACAATCATCCCCATAGTAAGTAGGGACTTTTAAGTGTATACACTAACAGCCTTAAATATTCATTGTGCACCATATCTTTTCTTGATTTCAGTTCTCTCTCAAGAACATAATTCAATTTGTCAAACAAAACAGAGCAGGACTGCTGCTAGTTCTCACATTAAAGACAACAGCAAAACTGGCACAATACCATCACATGACGTTACGTCGGGGAAGGACTTGAGTGAGTCACACCGCTGCCTGTCAAAATTGCTGAGTCTAAAGCACCGCCTACACCTTCCCAGAGTCTGGGGCATTAAGCTAGACTCTAAAGTCACAGTCTGGGTCTGGCCATGTCAGCTGATCTGGGGTCTGGCTTGGTCATGGTTCTGTTACTCCTTTGGTCCTGAGGATTCCAGACTTGAGGAGGCCTTGCTTCCTCTCAGAGACAGACAGACGGGGGTTGATGCAGTGTAGTGTAGCATCACCCACCAGTAACCAGTCTGCAGTGGAGTGACTGATTACTAAGACTCCCTACATCCCAATGCATTCATTAATTAAGCTTCACAAAGACAGACAGTCACACGCTTCATCTCACTCTGCATCTCTGGCTGGGGGAACATGCATGAACCGGCAGCCCTGGAGGACTCTCTTCTCCGTCGCCTTCCCTCCCCCCTTGGCGAGGCCCCAGACCTCCTCTACAGGCCCCAGTAGGGTGCCAGATTCCTGCGCTCCCGCTCATAGACGTCAGGTATCACCCCGTAGGGCGTCTGCACCATTTTCACAGAGTTCCTGCCAAACAGCTTCCTTTCGTAGTCGATGAGCTGACGCCAGAAGCCCCCGTTGGGCCGGATGACTGGCCGGCGGGCCTTGACCCAAGCGTGGGCCTCAGCCAGAGACACACGGTGGTACTTCATCAGGTAGGCCAGGCACAGGGAGGCTGAGCGGCTCACCCCTGCAGCACAGTGCACCAGCACAGCTCCCCGCTTTCTCCCAACACTGTGGATCTTATCAGCTATGCTGTCGAAGTACAGGGAGAGGGGGGAGTGGGGCATGTCTGCCAGGGGTACCTTTACATACTCCACGTGGGGCCAGTTGAAGTTGGGCAGCTCAATAGTGGCATTGACCACGCAGGTGATGCCCTTGGACAGCAGCAGGCTTCGGTTGGACGCCACGTTTCCCCGGCTCAGGAAGAGGTTAGGGGTGATCTGGGCAATGCCCCCTAGCAGACTGCCGTTCTCTGTGAGAAGCCTGGGCACGGCTGTGGGCACCACCGAGCTGTGGTGGTGATGATGGTGGAAAAAGCCACCTTGACTGCGGGAACCCATTGGAGAATAGAGTACTAGGAGTGATACAGAGAGAGCAGGAGGAATAACAGGGAGGTCTTCAGTAGCCTGAGGTCATGTTGGAACAGCAGAACCAGACAGCAGGAGATTCACCTAAAACAACAAAGGCACATCCCAATTTCAGTTTTTTTCCATTTTTTAAATGTGTTTTTATTCAATTTGTGATGACCACTCTCAGACTGGCAAACATACAGGTAAGTGTCAAAATAAAGAAAACACCAACAGTGTCTTAATAGGGCTCTGGGCCACCACGAGCCAGAACCGCTTCCATGCACCTTGGCATAATTTCTACAAGTGTCTGGAACTCTATTGGAGGGACTTGTCACCATTCTTCCATGAGAAATTCTATAATTTGGTGTTTTGTTAGTGGTGGAAAAACGCTGTCTCAGGCGCCGCTCCAGAATCTCCCATAAGTGTTCAATTGGGTTGAGATCTGGTGACAGATGGCCATGGCATATGGTTTACATAATTTTCATGCTCATCAAACCATTCAGTGACCACTCGTGCCCTGCAGATGGAGGCATGGTCATCCTATGGGGGCATAGCCATGGTAGCCAATATAATGGCCTGCCCAGTATTTTTATACATGACCCTAAGTATGATAGGATGTTAATTGCTTAATTATCTCTGGAACCACACCTGTGTGGAAGCACCTGCTTTCAATATACGTTGTATCCCTCATTTACTCAAGTGTTTCCTTTATTTTGGCAGTTACCTATACAACTATATCAGCAGGGTGCCATTAAAGTTATTTGCAATGACTCATCAAATTAGGTATTAGGATCTTTTTGGATGACATTGTGCTGTGACAGAAAAGTTCTGTGTCTGGCAAATGTTACCACAAGTCATCCCTCGCCAGGAGAGAGAGATGTGTGTGTGGCCCGCAGTGCCAGTACCAGGCAGGGTCTACTTACCCCCTCAGGGAAGGTATTGTGGTGGCTCAGTGGCTGTAAAATGCCTTTAAGGCATCTATGGAGGGGAGCCAGAGAGCCAGTTGCCCCATCACAGCATAGAAGAGGCTAATAAGAACAAACTGAACAACACAAAAACAATTCAAATACACTGGGCTGGGGATGTTTTCCTGTAACAGGTCACACAGTAGCTTCCAGTACGTGGAACCAGAACACTGTCCCCTGCACAGTAAGAACTGTTACTGAAGCTACTGTCTTCCATTCTGAGTAATGCGTCACTCCTGCTGTCCCTCCCCGTCTCCCTCTTCCTCCCTTTGCCTTTCTGACTCACCCTGTCCCCTTCCGTTTCTCTCAGCCTCTCTCTGTCTCCCTCTATCTTTCTCTCTCTCCCCCTGCCTCCCTCTACCATATGGACATCAGTCCTCTGGAGGCAGATACACACTACCAGCTCCTCCACAGCTCCTGCATACAGATCAAATCGCTCCAGTCTCTGATATGGAAGACCCTTCATCCATCTGCATTTAAATTGAAGTTAGTTATCTGGGGGGGATCACAGAGTTTAAGGCACTACCTTCCACACTGTTGCACTGGTCGTGCGTCATCCCATCCACACCTTGCACAATAGCCGGGGGAGCTCTCTCTCCCTCTCTGCCACAGTCTGGTTAACAAGCCACACAGATCAAATCAAACACATGAAATATGAATTCAATCTGCCGTCTGTGCTGAAAACACCTGCACACCCCATGTCACCCTCCACCTCAATGTGGTTGTTCTCTGAGGCTTTCTGTATGACACACACACATATCATAAAGCCACTAACCAGGACAGATAGTGCCTGCTTTCTACCAGAGAGCTTCGTTTTAATGGCAGTCACAAGAATGCCATTCACTGAGGGCTGAGGCTGCATTTCCATCAATGGCCCAGTTTGAGCAAGTTGTCTATCTCCCTTATTCCCTGCCCTCCCTCCTTCCCCAGCACTGATACACATCCTGCTATCCTATTCCCCTCCGATGCTAACTTCAATGAAATCTATCCTCTCAGCCCGGCCACGGAATCCCTTGTTCCTGAGCTACATTTCACTCTGGCCTGCATCTTGCCTGCTCACACATGCAGTGGTTGCCATGGAACACTTAGGTGCAGCTGACTCCAAAATCTTTCTCATAGTTGCCGTTGGTGATAAACCAAAAATACCTGCAGTGACAGCAACACTAGGAGCAGTCTATGACTCTGTATATACAGATAGTGACTGATTCAAAATTACATTTAATGGGAGAAAGGGAACAGGATATACTGTACCAGAGGTGTCATGCCCATAGGGGGCACATGGGCAGTTATCCCCTCAGGACTTGTCCAGTTTTCTATTTTATTTTATGTTTCTCTGTAATACTACCTAGCAATTTTATGAAGTTGGCTTTAGCTAGCCCAGATAGGTTCCCAATCTACCAACCTTTCAGGTTATCAATCAAGTTACCGCGCATGCCCGTGGGTAAAGTTGGTAGACATTTACTAAATTACTAAATGTACCGAATAAGACTCACATTCCCTTAAATCTCTTTCCAGATTTGAGCAAAGATGCAGAGAAGCATATTTACTTTATTTAAAATAACCACCAGTCAGGAGGATACAGACAGCTCAAGAGGTATGCTTAGATAAGCAGAAACATTCATTTTGACATAGAATTAGGCATAATGATTATGGCTCTAGATTGCAGGAAAAGGCTGTTTCATGTGTCTGAAGAGAATAAATGATCCGACCACGCCCTAGCCACGCCCTAGCCACGCCCTAGCCACGCCCTAGCCACGCCCTAGCCATGCTCACATACGGTGTGCCCCCTCAGATTTCTGGAGGGAATGAAACAGGAGCAAAGCACAAAACCACTGCCTGGCTTTGCTGACATTCGCTCCCTCCATCCACATGGCTATTTATATCTGACTTGGCCTGGGCAGAGGGGCTGAGGAGGCAGGGAGTAGAGAAGAGGAGTAGAGGAGGAGGGAAGGAGGCTACGCAGGGGATATCATCGAGATGAACCTATTGTCTGCCGGCAAAGAGATGGCTCTCTGTCAATTGAATTTTCTCTGTGGTTTAATTCTCCAAAATAAATATGTAAAATGAAGCTGATAGAGGGAGCAGCTTGAGACACATTTACAGGACCCTTATAAAAGTGTTTAGCACCTTCCACAGGGTTAACATTAATATCCATCTGTCGATCTGCCTTCAAGGCACATCATGCACGTTCTCACCACACTTGAGGCCAGCCATCTGGCAGGTGCTTGGCTCTACTCGGCATGGCAGAAATGCATTCTCCTACATCTGCATTGCAAACACACAGCCCATCACTCAGTGTTCGTTTCAGGGCATGTCAACACAGGGCCCATCACAGATTCCCTGATGCACATCTCGACTCTCTCTCTGCATGGCGAGATTCTGGTCCGGTTCCACCTCCTATAGCACAAATGGGGAACGTGAGCCACGTTGCAGAAAAACTGGAGCCTCATAAATTGGCTCTTCTCCCACACCAAATGTGGACCTTCGAAATCAGATTTGAACTGGGCATGTGCAGCTGACTTAGCAGCTCATTGACACGCACACCCGCTGGTCAAGGCATGTTTAAAAACACAGAAAATTCCTGAATCAACCAGTGGCAGTCTGACTGGAACAGAGAGGGAAGTAAGCAGTAGTGTACTGTTCTCTCACAATACAATTCATAGTAGTTCACCCTCATAGACAGTGTTCCCACAGAATGACTCTTTATTCTAGAACACTATCACTAAATGGGAGCTGTGAGGAACTGTACACCTACCCAGAGCCTTCTATGTACAATAAAGGGCTTTGCATCTATACGTTTTTTTGGGGGGGTCATGTATTGTCACATACAGTGCATTCGGAAAGTATTCAGACCCATTGACGTTTTCCTCATTTTCAGCTTTATTCTATAATGGATTAAATTAAATTGATTAAAAAATACAAAACTGAAATATTACCTTTACATAAGTATTCAGACCCTTTACTCAGTACTTTGTTGAAGCACCTTTGGCAGCGATTACAGCCTTGAGTCTATGACACTACAAGCTTGGCACACCTGTATTAGGGGAGTTTCTCCCATTCTCCTCTGCAGATCCTCTCAAGCTCTGTCAGGTTGGATGGGGAGCATGGCTGCACAGCTCATTTCAAGTCTCTCCAAGTCTAGGCTCTGGCTGGGTCACTCAAGGATATTCAGAGACTTGTCCTGAAGCCACTCTTGCATTGTCTTGGCTATGTGCTGAGGGTCGTTGTCCTGTTGGAAGGTGAACCTTCGCCCCAGTCTGAGGTCCTAAGTGCTCTGGAGCAGGTTTTCATCAAGGATCTCTCTGTACTTTGCTCCGGTCATCTTTCCCTCGATCCTGACAAGTCTCTCAGTCCCTGCCGCTGAAAAACATTCAATCTTGGTTTCTTTAGACCAGAGAATCTTGTTTCTCATGGTCTGAGAGTCCTTTAGGTGCCTTTTTTGTCAAATTCCAAGCGGGCTGTCATGTGCCTTTTACTGAGGAGTGGCTTCCGTCTGGCCACTCTACCATGAAGGGCCTGATTGGTGGAGAACTGCAGAGATGGTTGTCCTTCTGGAAGGTTCTCCCATCTCCACAGCGGAACTCTGGAGCTCTGTCAAAGTGACCATTGGATTCTTGGTCACCTCCCTGACCAAGGCCCTTCTCCCCCAATTGCTCAGTTTGGCCAGGCAGTCAGCTCTAGGAAGAGTTCCAAACTACTTCCATTTAAGAATGCTGGAGGCTGCTGTGTTCTTCCGGACCTTCAATGCTGTAGACATTTTTTGGACAATTCCTTCGACCTCATGGCTTGGTTTTTGCTCTGACATGCACTATCAACTGTTGAACCTTATATAGACAGGTGTGTGCCTTTCCAAATCATGTCCAAACAATTGAATGTACCACAGGTGGACTCCAATCAAGTTTTAGAAACATCTCAAGAATGTATGCACACATGACTGTAAGTCGCTTTGGATAAAAGCGTCTGCTAAATGGCATATTATTATTATTATTATTATTATGATCAATGGAACCAGAATGCACCTGACCTCAATTTCGAGTCTCGTAGCAAAGGGTCTGAATACTTACGTCTGAATACTTACGTATTTTTTCGATTTGTCATTATAGGGTATTGTGTGTAGATTGATGAGGAAAAACATGAATTTAATCCATTTTAGAATCAGACTGTAACGTAACTAAATGTGGAAAAAGTCAAGAGGTCTGAATATTTTCAGAACGCACCGTACACCAGCTAGGTGATGTGAAATGGGTTGTTTTACAGGGGCATTCATAGATTAGGGAACCTCTTCAGCCTAACTTGAAGTGCTAGATGAGAATCTGGTCTGGTATGTTTTCCAGTATATCAGGGATGACACCTCACACGAGGCCAGGGTTAGGCTGTCTTGACACCTGTCTGAGCAGAGTACCACCTCCCTGTGACACCAGCGACTGGGTGCTGCTCATTCACACCAGCAATTTGTCTCCTGTCTGTGGAAGCTGCCATGTAACCCTCTACACAGTCCTGCCGCCCCCTTTTTAAAGTCCCTCTCTATCAGTTAGAGAAGTGGACCCAAGCCACCTGCAGCACCAGCTAATTTAATGACAGAACATTGCGGTAGAGTAAGCATAAGATAAGGCTATGTTTAATTGTTTGAGAATATCCTGTTTGAAGGGTTTGATTTGTTCAATGTATGTAATTTGATCTCTCTCGCTCTAGTCGATACAGACACAAAGACTGAACACATTCATTGGTTGTTGTGGCAGAATACACAGTATAAATTATATGATAAGTATCACTGTATTTATAATGCATTTACTAACATGGAGATCCTTTGTTGCTGCCCTATGGCCAGCTGGCACGATGAGGGTGAGTGAGTGAGTGAGTGAGTGAGTGAGTGAGTGAGTGAGTGAGTGAGTGAGTGTTGTACAGTCTACAACTATTTTTATGTCACAGGTATAGCATTACCTGTGATGATCAGACCATAGCATTGTACAGTATTAAAAAAGAGGTTAGAGATACATGTTGTTGCTTATTGAGTCATTATTATTGCTCATCTCCTTTTCATCCCTGCTACTTTCATAGATATGAGAATGGAAACCTCAACCTGTTACACTGTGTGTGTACAAAGCGAATAGGTGTGCGTGTATGCCATGTGTTGAACATAATTCCAGTAGACTACAAGAATACAAGGACTTGTGATATCTGTAAGGTCTTGTAAATCACATGGTAGTCTATTTGATTGTAGTGCAAACACATTATTCCCCTTTTAGCTTTATCCCATCTGGATCACACACCAAATTATCAGGGTATGATAAAATAACTACGAATTATGCAAACGAACTGTGAATATATATAGAGCGATATAGGCTAGACATGTTTTGGTCTCTTGACTGATACGCTACTGTCACTCTTTGGCCAGCTGAAAATCCTACCTTCTCTGCCTACTATAAGATATTGTAGAAAATCATTCAGAAAGACATGCATAGGCATCCTATGCCTAATATGTGAGTTTTACACAAAATATTATCATCACAAGAATAAAACTAAATCTAGATATTTGATCTATAGGCTACATATAGTAGAGGATAAACCAACTTACCAAACCACTTTACTTTGCCTTAGTCGATGATTTTCCAAGCGAGTTGCTAACGCACGATTCCAGGCATGCGGTTGCAGATGATTCAAACTCTGAACATTAGGTAAAGCAGATAATTCGCACAGTCGTAATCTTGTGGGAAATAAAATACAATATTAAAGAATAAGTATGTAACAATATCACAAAAATGTCAAAGTCAGCAGAGAGAGAACTCCATGCGAATGAATTTTTTTCAGCCAGCTCTCCAACGTTCGCGCAGCAACGGTGTCGCGCAAGAAAACATTCGGTACTGAAGCAAGAACCTAGGTGGTATATTGAAGCGCCTCCCCTCTGAACAACGCAGTAGAAGTAGCTGTGGGTAGGGTACAATAGGTTAGTACCAAGCCCCTGTGAAATTATGGTGAAATCTGACTTGCTACTAGGTATTCTACAGAACTTCAACTACATTGCCTCACAAAGCTGGTCAGGGGGACATCTCTCCAAAAGGCAGTACTTTGAAAACATAGACATGAACATCTGCATCGCTTCAAAAATGTCACAGCCATAGGTCAAAGTGGGGTCTTGCGGTAAGGGCAACAGAAAGAAATCAAATGTTCTGCCATACAGGGTCACAAAGAGCATGGCTGTCATAGATTTCCGATGTCTACTAATAGAACTGCAAGGAAGCATACTTGAACTTGAAATTTCCTGAAACAAGACACAATGCCAGTGTTTGTTGTTTGTTAGAACAGCCAGCTGCGCTCATGGTCAGAGTTTAAAGGAGTCAAAGAAAACAAAGAGAGAAAAGGTCAGATGAAAACCTGATACCTTTAGCAGGAATCAGATCTGGAATGTCAATTAAGGGGCACAAATGGCACCCTATTCCCTATACCGAGCCCTATGGGCCCTGATCAAAAGTACTGCACTACATTAGGAATCAGGTGCCATTTGGGACTGACACAACAATAGACATCCCAGTTCTATGAATGCTGTTGGCCAGTTACCAAGCCCCTGTGAAGGCCTGGCTTGTCTCATTAGGCTCAGAGATAGAACACAGGATGGAGAATTCCATGCACTACAGTGTACCGGTTGAACGTTTTCTGCCTTTGGGTATCCTTGCATTCTTCACATTACATTTGAATTATGTGATTCAGGAAATGTAACAACAAACACAAAAGAAATGCAAACAATGAGGTACATTTATTTCACAAAGACTGGACGACATAAGCCTGTTGCTATAGGCCAACATGTTTAATAATACACATGTCCCTATCCTGTGAGTAATCTCTTTGATTTCCTTGTAGAGCAGAGCAGACGGAGGCAGCCCAAGCTGTGAATGTGTTGAAGCAGTCTGCTGGCTGGGTGAGATGACCGTACATGACCCATGGCAACTATGTCACAGCTCTGAGACCAGGCAGAACAGCTGCCCCAGTAGAGCTTTCCATAAAGCCACTGTGATATACAATGTCTCCACTACATCCATACACAGCCATTATCAAGGCTGCTGCATGCCAAAGTCTGCATCCCATGTGGCACCGTAATTCAAATAAAGTGCACTACGCTTGACGTTTGACGAGTCCTATTGGTGAAATAGTGCACTATGTAGGGAATAGGGTGCCATTTGGGATGCAGACAAAGTCCATGTTATTTGAAGAGATCCTGAGGGGGGTATTTTCCTACCCATAAACCCAAGCGTGGTCCCCGCTCTGTGTCATTCCTAATTACGTTCCATGATGATAATCACCAAACTCAATCAACTGTGAAAGAAACAGTGGTCTGTCTACCTGGCTGTGCAGCCACAATACAACACAACACTGGTGATATAGAGCTGGCTGCCTGGCCAGATGGGCAGGAAGGCAAAGAAACAGTGGTCTGTCTACCTGGCTGTGCAGCCACAATACAACACACCACTGGTGATATAGAGCTGGCTGCCTGGCCGGATGGGCAGGAAGGCAAAGAAACAGTGGTCTGTCTACCTGGCTGTGCAGCCACAATACAACACAACACTGGTGATATAGAGCTGGCTGCCTGGCCAGATGGGCAGGAAGGCAAAGAAACAGTGGTCTGTCTACCTGGCTGTGCAGCCACAATACAACACAACACTGGTGATATAGAGCTGGCTGCCTGGCCAGATGGGCAGGAAGGCAAAGAAACAGTGGTCTGTCTACCTGGTTGTGCAGCCACAATACAACACAACACTGGTGATATAGAGCTGGCTGCCTGGCCGGATGGGCAGGAAGGCAAAGAAACAGTGGTCTGTCTAACTGGCTGTGCAGCCACAATACAACACACCACTGGTGATATAGAGCTGGCTGCCTGGCCGGATGGGCAGGAAGGCAAAGAAACAGTGGTCTGTCTACCTGGCTGTGCAGCCACAATACAACACAACACTGGTGATATAGAGTTGGCTGCCTGGCCAGATGGGCAGGAAGGCAAAGAAACAGGGGTAAATGAAAACCAAAAAGCTTTGTGTGTTCCACATGGCGCTCTATTTCCTATGGGCCCTGGTCAAACGTATTGCACTATATAGGGAATATGGTGCAATTTGGGACATACACAGGGAGTAGACAGCTAGTCACACATTGTTCCTCTTTCTATATTGGCATGTCATATTTCACAGGACAGGACAAGGTGTAGGAGACAGATATTAGCTCATGCTACATGTCAGTGCTTATCAAAGAACCACAGGAGAAATGCGTGGGGAGGGGAGCAAATTGTAAAAGCAGAGCAAATAGTGGTCTGCCAATAGAGTGAAGGAGATTAAAGCCAGCAATAAGATGTAATAAGGAGTGTTCGGACAGAGGGTGAGGGCAAAACTGAAAAAAGATTGAGGGAGAGCGACAGGGGATACATCCCTAATGGCACCCTATTCCTTATGTAGTGCACTATATCAGGAATAGGGTTTCATTTGGGACACAGAGCGTCACAGAAAAGAGAGTGTGTTTGAGTGCTGGAGGCTGCAGGGAGAGGGAGACGGAAATGTCAGATGAGTCACAGGCATTCCGGTGAGATGGTGAGGTGGTTTAATATTGTTCCAGAGCCTCCTGCGATGGAGGCTGAAAATATTCACTCACTGTCACCCAAAAACAACAAGCACCTGCAGCCTCATTCCAGTAGAGCTGTCTGGTCCGAATGGGTGGGCGGTACCACTTCCCGTTACTCAGAGAGGTGCTCAGATGATGGTGCAGGATGCACTAGGGCCACAATGACTTGACTGAGGCTTCCTATATAACAGAGTTTGTTTGTAGCAGACTTGTGGAAGCAAAGCTGTTAAGCAAGCATAGTGACTGTCACACATATCTGTCACACCTACCACTGGAGTATCAAACATTTCACACGCAGGCATCTTTCCACATAATATTGTAGTATGTAGTTTGTAAATGATGAAGACTGGTGGGGTATAACTACTATCGCGTGTCAATGGGGCCTATAGAAAACCTTGAATCCCACTAATAAATCAAGAACATAAAAACGTGGCACGAGAGCCAGATTCTAATTAAATCATTTAGGAAGAATGCTGGACGTGACAGCTAACCCATTTTAGCGTCCCAGTTAGAGAGAGCCCTACAGCAGAAATAGAAGTGCTGCGCCAGAAGCATTGGCAGGAGCTGAGAGAGACCTGCCCCATAAGAGATGTTAGTATACTCTTAGAAAAAATGGTTACAAAAGGATTCTTAGGTCATCCCCATTGGAGCACCCTTTTTGTTTCCAGGTAGAACCCTTTTGGGTTCCATGTATACATCTCAATGGAAAAGGTTCTACCTGGGAATAAAAAGCGTTCTTCAAATGGGGACAGCTGAAGAATCCTTTTAGGTTCTAGATAGCACCTTTTTTTTCTAAGAGTGTACTGCTCTCTCCCAGGACCCTCCACACCTTCCATGCCAGGAGGCCACTTCCAGGTGGTTAGAGTGAGAGGAGACTGGCCTTGGGTTTAGGGGTCAGCCAGGGAGCTTCAATGGTTTAGGTGGGCATGTCTCTGGACAGCAGAGATTATATGAATTATATATCGGTACAGTACAGTCTCTATAGTGGAATTAAAGGCCTGTGTAAAAACGGCTAAGTTGGACAAAGTTTAGACAGGACCTGATACTCTCCTCTGATAATATGATTAATGATGATGCCGGAGAAAATAAACTAAATCAACAGATGCACAGTCTGATCCACCCTAATCCTCTGCTCTGCAATCAAAAGGGAAGAGCCACATTGAGGATTGCTCTGCCATTCATTTTGGGACTGCCATTGATGCATTCTCCCCCTTGGCAGGGAGCTGGTAAGATGAGCCGTGTGGAAAGTGTTTTGTGGTCAGTGATGGAGAGTAGATGTGCTGGACCTGGCTGGCGGTCTAAATTAAGCCCTGGCTGGCGGTCTAAATTAAGCCCTGGCTGGCGGTCTAAATTAAACCCTGGCTGGCGGTCTAAATTAAGCCCTGGCTGGCGGTCTAAATTAAGCCCTGGCTGGCGGTCTAAATGAAGCCCTGGCTGGCGGTCTAAATTAAGCCCTGGCTGGCGGTCTAAATTAAACCCTGGCTGGCGGTCTAAATTAAGCCCTGGCTGGCGGTCTAAATTAAGCCCTGGCTGGCGGTCTAAATTAAACCCTGGCTGGCGGTCTAAATTAAGCCCTGGCTGGCGGTCTAAATTAAGCCCTGGCTGGCGGTATTAAACCCTGGCTAAACCCTGGCTGGCGGTCTAAATTAAGCCCTGGCTGGCGGTCTAAATTAAGCCCTGGCTGGCGGTCTAAATTAAGCCCTGGCTGGCGGTCTAAATTAAACTCTGGCTGGCGGTCTAAATTAATCCCTGGCTGGCGGTCTAAATTAAACCCTGGCTGGCGGTCTAAATTAAGCCCTGGCTGCTGCCATTGATCCCGTAGGTGCCTCCCTCCCTGCATCACGCCAGCTGTGACTGCAGTAAATAGACCTGGGATCGTAAGTGTTTGCAGTGGCAACGTGTCAGCAGGAGAGGCTGGGCTTAGCATGGTGTCTCTGTCACAGTGACCAGGACTACTCCCACATCAAACAACACATTTAGCTGCTGCTAGCTCCTGCAAAGAAAACCATGTAGAACCTGTGATAACAGAGCGTCAAAGAGGTTGCACTCTTCGCTGTTGCTCTGTGTCCTGATCGGAGAAGGATTTGACTGACTGAGAATTAAAATTCTACTTGGAGTAAATGTCTGCAATACGTGTGCCTCATTGAGTGTAAAAACACTATGTTATGTGTTAAATGGAATGCAGCTGCTTGCTCTCGGCTTTCGTTACAGTGACTCAGTCAGTGATGAGCGTGAGCAACAGGGCAAGAGAAAGTGTGTGTGTGCTTGTGTGTGCGTGCGCGAGTGTGTGGCTATTGACACATCTCCCCCCATTGCTCCTCCTTCCACCAGCCAATCCTCTTTTCAGACTTCAGCTCTAGAGTGCCTGAGAACTGGTTGCCAAGGGAACCAAGCGTGTTGACAATGGCAGACAGGTTCCACTCTGTGTTAATCACTGCCTAGCAATAATGGCTGAAAGGGGCCAGGCAGAAGGGCGGGGGGGCAACGGCTAGAGCTTGTCCTTTCAGCAGGAGCAGGGTTATGTCCCAAATGGCACCCTTTTTTCACAAATAGTGGGATACTATACAGGGTTTAGGACTCTATTGGTCATGGCAAAAAGTAGTGCACTATATAGGGAATAGTGTGTCATTTAGCACACAGCCCAAGACTCCACTGACCAGGAAAAAAAGCCAAGACTGCTTGTTTATTTAACCAACTGGAAGGAAACATCTCTCTTCCATTTTCACAAAATAATACTGCAGTTCAAAATCGATACTGAGGAAGACGAGGGATGCTTTAAAATCAAGATGTCCATTTCTTTAGGAGAGCTGTGTTTCTAACCAAGGTCTCTTCAGAGTTTACACAATACTGTACTTAGGGCTCTGTAAAATGTATCCTCACTTCAACACTGAGAACGGCACAGAACGAGATCATGTGAGGGGGGACTTGGCAGGCACTTAACAATGCCTTCTCAAATAAGCAGCAAATTAACATTATTTCCTGTTCATGATCCCTGAAGGGTAATTTATCTTATTATACAGTGTCTTGTCCTTACTGTGTATGCGTACACAACAGAGCTGTTAGTACTATTCATCAAAATACATGTTTGTCATCAGGCCTTTGTGGTCAAATTGCTGCAAAGAAATCACTACTAAAAGGACACCAATAATAAGAAGAGACTTGCTTGGGCCAAGAAACATGAGCAATGGACATTAGATCGGTGGAAATCTGTCCTTTGGACTGATGAGTCCAAATTGGAGATGATTGTGCTTTGTGAGACGCAGAGTAGGTGAACGCTTGATTTCCGCATGTGTAGCTCCTACTGTGAAGCATGGAGGTGGTGTGATGGTACATGCAGGTGACACTGTCAGTGATTTATTTAGAATTTAAGGCCCACTTAACCAGCATGGCTACCACAGAATTCTGCGGCGATACTCCATCCCATCTGGTTTGCACTTAGTGGGACTATCATTTGTTTTACAACAGGACAATGACCCAACACACCTCCATGCTGTGTAAGGGCTATTTGACCAAGAAGGAGAGTAATGGAGTGCTGCATCAGATGACCTGGCCTCCACAATCATCCGACCACAACCCAATTGAGATGGTTTGGGATGAGTTGGATCACAGAGTGAAGGAAAAGTAGCCAACAAGTGCTCAGCATATGTAGGAACTCCTTCAAGACCATTGGAAAAGCATTCTGGGTGAAGCTGGTTAAGAGAATGCCAAGAGTGTGCAAAGCTGTCATCAAGGCAAAGGGTGGCTACTTTGAAGAACCTAAAATATATTTTAGATTTTTTAAAACACTTGTTTTCAAGCCTACATGATTCCATGTTTTATTTCATAGTTTTGATGTCTTCTCTATTATTCTACAATGTAGAAAATAGTAAAATGAAGAAAAACCCTTGAATGAGTAGGTGTGTCCAAACTTTTGACTGGTACTGTGTCAGTTTGGTTAGAACATATACAAGGCAAGACTGATGCAAAATGTAGGACCTGAAGTTGATAACAAATTCAGAGATACACTACATGACCAAAAGTATGTGCTCGTCAAACATCTCATTGAGATCGTTGAGATCTCACGTCTCAACGTCCTCCCTTCGCTGCTATAACAGCCTCCACTCTTCTGGGAGTGGTTGGAACATTGCTGCGGGGACATGCTTCCATTCAGCCACAAGAGCATTAGTGATTTCGGGCACTGATGTATCAGTCAGCATTAGGCCTGGCTCACAGTCAGCTTTTCATTTTATCCCAAAGGTTTTCGATGGGGTTTAAGTCAGGGCTCTATGCAGGCCAGTCAAGTTCTTCCACACCAATCTCAACAAACCATTACATTTTTTTTTTACCCCTTTTCGTGGTATCCAATTGTCAGTAATTACTATCTTGTCTCATCGCTACAACTCCCATACGGGCTCGGGAGAGATGAAGGTCGAAAGCCATGCGTCCTCCGAAACACAACCCAACCAAGGCGCACTGCTTCTTAACACAGCGCGCATCCAACCCGGAAGCCAGCCACACCAATGTGTCGGAGGAAACACTGTGCACCTGGCGACCTTGGTTAGCGTGCACTGCGCCCGGCCCGCCACAGGAGTCACTAGTGCGAGATGAGACAAGGATATCCATACTGGCCAAAACCTCTCTAACCCGGACGACATCAGGCCAATTGTGAGTCGCCCCCACGGACCTCCCAGTTGCGGCAGGCTGCAACAGAGCCTGGGCGCGAACCCAGAGTCTCTGGTGGCACAGCTAGCGCTGCGATGCAGTGCCCTAGACCACTGCACCACCCGGGAGGCCCGACAAACCATTTCTGTATGGACCTCTTTTTGAGCACGGGGGCAGTGTCATGCTGAAACAGGAAAGGGTCTTCCCCAAAATGTTACCACCAAGTTGGAAGCACAGGATCATATAGAATGTATGCTGTAGCATTAAGATTTCCCTTCACTGAAAACAACCCCATTATTCCCCCTCCAAACTTTACAGTTAGTACTATGCATTCGGGCAGGTAGTGTTCTCCTGGCATCGGCCAGGAGATTCATCCGTCGGTCTGCCAGATTGTAAAGTGTGATTCATCACTCCAGAGTCCAATGGCGTTGAGCTTTACACCACTCCGGCCAACGCTTGACATTGCGCATGGTGATCTTAGACTTGAGTGCTGCTGCTCAGCGATGGAAACCCATTTCATTAACCCCCCGATGAACAATTATTGTCCTGACGTTGCTTCCAGAGGCAGTTTGGAACTTGGTAGTGAGGGTTGCAACCGAGAACAGACAATGCTTAAGCGCTATTCGCTTCAGCACTCCCCGGACTTGTGAGCTTGTGTGGCCTACCACTTCGCGACTGAGCCGTTGTTGCTCCTAGACGTTTCCACTTCACAATAACAGCACTTACAGTTAACTGGGACAGCTCTAGCAGGGCAGAAATTTGACAAACTGACTTAAGTCACTGAGCTCTTCAGTAAAGCCATTCTACTGCCAATGTTTGTCTATGGAGATTGCATGGCTGTGTGCTCGATTTTAAAACACCTGTCAGTAACAGGTGTGGCTGAAATAGCAGAATTAACTCATTTTAAGGGGTGTCCAAATACTTTTGTAAATATAGTGTACAATTCATTGTTTTTCTTTCAAAGGAAGGGCATTGAAATGTAGTTCTCACAGCACATGACAGCATCATTTCACCAAGACAACATGAGAATAAAACATATCAGTTAGTGTCCAGTCCAGCCATGACCTCTGCTGGAACAGTTCTGACTCTGGATGCGTCCCAAATAGCACCCGGCTCTGGTCAAAAGTAGTGCACTATTTAGGGAATTGGGTTCCATTTATGACACAACCTTGGTCTCAGGCTGGCCTAGGCCTTGTTGATGTAGCCCTCCTTGATCAGGAAGTCGTAGATCTTGCGGGTCTTGTTGACGTCAATCTTGAGGAGTGCCCGGGCCTGTGCCAGCCGTAGACCACCCTGCCGCCTGCACTCATTCAGCAGGGCCTGCTTGTACTCCAGGTAGGCACCTGGCACCAGACGCACCACCTGGCTGGCTGCAGCTGTGCCACAGGAGAGAGCGAGAGACACGCCATGTTACATCAACAAAATGCCAGTCGTGACTGCATCCCAAATACCACTGTATTCCCCATAGAGCAGCACTCTCCAAGCCGTTTTCTGCAGAGGTGCTGTCCTGTAGGTTTTCGCTACAACACCAGATTCTGATAATTAGCTTGTTGATAAGCTGAATCAGGTTAGTTACAAACTGGTTTTGGAGCAAAAACCTACAGGAGGACAGCTCTCCAGGAACAGAGTTGGAGCACTGCTATAGAGTATACTACTTTTTTTTACCAGGGCCTACGAGGAATAGGATACGATTTAGGACACACTCTCTGTTTAGCCCTTCATTTCCTGCTCTGGTGGGGCTGAGAGCCTTACATCCATAGAGATCCTAGAATTCATATGTAATGGAATGGATTCTGTGTGTACCTCTTTCTCCCTGTCGTTGAGCTTCTCTGTCCCTGGCAGGCCGGTCAGGTTGAGAGGAGGGGCGCTTCTCCTGCCTGTTGCTGTGGAACAATAACACTGTTTAACAGATCTAAAAATAAAAATAAAAGACTATTCTCTTATTGTTTACATGACAAACTGATGGGTTGACAAAATTAGTTTTGTGAGGAAAATAAAGACAAATATTTATGACAGGCAAATTAGTATAAATATAGCTGTGGAAATGACTGAGTACATAGATGTGTCCTACTTGTCATTCAGTGACCTCCAGTGCACAACGGAAACAGGGAAGATAAAGCTAACAGACAAATAAGCATAACAGTCCTGTAAGTTGACTGGATTTCTGGATGAGCATCTCTGAGAATACATTAATGTGACTGCACCTGGGACATTGACAAGAAGAGAGGTAGCGGGGGAAGGAGAGGGAAAGGAAGAGAGTCCTTACCTGATGTGGTGATGACAACAGGAGTGATACCAGCATCACTGTGGAAAGAGAAGTGTCACTACAGGCAATGCACACACTTCACTCTCCGGGATCGTTGTCCACAGAGATAATTAATCACGAGCAGTTCTGTTTCTTTTCATGAAGAATAATTATCAGAACACCCAAGAGCTGTGCTTAGGATAAACAACAAAATTACAAGAACAGCTCTACATAAAAAAAAAAAAAATCAACAATCAAGCACTGCTTGTTGCAGTTAGAGCCAAGCACAGTAATACACTGCAGAAGTGGGTGGTTTCTCAGTTACAGCCAGGCACTAGTACCCCTGATTCAAATAGTCAACTAATCATCAAGCCATTGATTAGTAGAATCAGGTGGGCTAGTGTTGGACTTGAACATGAACGTACAACCACATGGTCCAGAGGAATGGATTGTGAAACACTGGACAAAAGGGTAAGAGGACAGGGCTCACATGGCAGCCTGTTTGCTGAGCCACTGCTGGCAGGCCCGTCCATCCTGAATGTACTGCAGCACATCAACTAGCATGGTCCTCTTCCTCCGCTCATCCTCCCGCACGTGCTTCACACGCTCATACACCTTGGCACCTGCAGGGGGACACAGAGGAGGGAGGGGGTTACTGGTGCAGTCAGCCCTGGGTCCTGGCTGACATAAGGAAGTCAATAATGAGGCTCTGCCTCTGTCCAAAATTGTACCCGTTTCCTACAAAGTGCATTATTTTTGACCAGCGCTGTATGGGCTCTGGTCAAAAGTAATGCACTAAATAGGGAATAGGGTGCCATTTGGGACACAGATTCTGAGGGGGACTGTCTGGCAGTAGGGGGGACAGGGTTATATGGGTAGACTGGAGTCACTGCAGAAAGACTGGATGCCTGCTCTCCTGTACTCCTGCAGCCTGCCAATCTCTCTCCTCAGCTCAAACTCCACTAAAAGACAAGGATGACATGAGGTCAGAAAGACCTGTCCACTCACCTCACCGGTCTATACTGCAGACAGGGACAGACAGGCGGAGACAGACAGACAGGTGGAGAGAGAAACTCTTTATCCCTCAGACATGTGCCTACCAACAGAGGTGAACATCAGATCAGAGTTGTAACCCAGGCAGGCTCTACCTCTACTGCTGCTCTCTGACACAAAGGAGTAGTGCCATGCTATCCTGAAGCCCAAGCCCTTTAATCAGAACTGGATGTCTCAGCCCCAGACAGTCATGTGACCTCCAGCAGGCCAGCCACTGAGATCTGCTGCTTAAGGACAGGAGGTAATCTGATAGGCTCATTACCACAGCGATGAACTTAGTGTTACCAAGTTTATTAAAGACAAGGGATTATAGTATGTGTGACTGTGGAGGGAGAAGGGTTGGAAGAAACTGAATTCTGTAGGTGTGAACATCAAATGACTACTGTGTGTGCGCATTATAATGTCATACTCACATGCATGACTCTATGAACTTGTCGTGTTCGATAGGGCCCACAACCCTGGCGAAACGTCTCATAGCATCATACAGATCCTGTACCTCCTTAGGGTAGCGATGCTCCAGGACTGGAAGATAAAAACACAATGGTCGCGAGACGTAGCTGTAATTGTAGAGCAGGACTGCCCAAACCTCTTCCTGGAGATCTACCGTCCTGTAGGTTCAGTCTAACACTACATACCCAACTCAGCCAGTTAAGGTCTTGGTGAGCAGCTAATAAGTAGAATGAGGTGGTAAATTACAGTTGGACTGTAAACCTGGTAGATATCCAGGAAGAGGGTCTGGAAGCCCTGTTGTAGAGGATATGACAGCAGTGATCTGTATCACATTCAATCTTGATAGATTCGAGGCTTTTGAGGAACACCAGAGGAGAACATGTCCAGACATTGCACATTGAGTGACCCTCTTGCATCACTGAGATAACCTGCTGTGGCCATGAACGGTTTAAAAGCTCCCCCGATGGGCATTTGAACATAACAAGATTCAACAACTGGAGACAAACTCAACAAGTTCCACAGACATATGACCAACATAAATGGAATGTGTCCTTGAACAAGGGGGAGGGGGTCAAAATCAAAAGTAACAGTCAGTATCTGGTGTGGCCACCAGCTGCATTAAGTACTGCAGTGCATCTCCTAATGGACTGCACCAGATTTGCCAGATCTTGCTGTGAGATGTTACCCCACTCCTCCACAAAGGCACCTGCAAGTTCCCGGACATTTCTGAGGGGGAATAGCCCTAGCCCTCACCCTCGGATCCAACAGGTCCCAGACGTGCTCAATGGGATTGGGATCCAGGCTCGTCGCTGGCCATAGCAGAAAACTGACATTCCTGTCTTGCAGGAAATCACGCACAGAACAAGCAGTGTTACTGGTGGCATTGTCATGCTGGAGGGTCATGTCAGGATGAGCCTGCAGGAAGGGTACCACATGAGGATGTCTTCCCTGTAACACACAGCATTGAGATTGCCTGCAATGACAACAAGCTCAGTCCAATGATGCTATTACACACCGCCCCAGACCATGACGGACCTTCCACCTCCAAATCGATCCCGCTCCAGAGTACACGCTCATTCCTTCGACGATAAACGTGAATCCGACCATCACCCCAGGTGAGACAAAACCGCGACTCGTCAGTGAAGAGCACTTTTTGCCAGTCCTGTCTGGTCCAGCGACGGTGGGTTTGTGCACATAGGCGACGTTGTTGCCGGTGATGTCTGGTGAGGACCTGCCTTACAACAGGTCTACAAGCCCTCAGTCCAGCCTCTCAGCCTATTGCGAACAGTCTGAGCACTGATGGAGGGATTGTGCGTTCCTGGTGTAACTCGGGCAGTTGTTGCCATCCTAGACCTGTCCCGCAGGTGTGATGTTTGGATGTATCGTTCCTGTGCAGGAGGAACACGTGGTCTGCCACTGCGAGGACGATCAGCTGTCCATCCGGTCTCCCTGTAGCACTGTCTTAGGCATCTCACTGTACAGACATTGCAATTTATTGCCCTTACCACATCTGCAGTCCTCATGCCTCCTTGCAGCATGCCTAAGGCACGTTCACGCAGATGAGCAGGGACCCTGGGCATCTTTCTTTTGGCGTTTTTCCAGTCAGTAGAAAGGCCTCTTTTGGTGTCCTAAGTTTTCATAACTGTGACCTTAATTGCCATCTGTAAGCTGTTAGTGTCTTAATGACCGCTCCACAGGTGCATGTTCATTAATTGTTTATGGTTCATTGAACAAGCATGGCAAACGATGTTTAAACCGTTTATAATGAAGATCTGAAGTTATTTGGATAATTTGAAAGACATGGTCCTGAAAAAAGGGACTTTTTTTTTTGCTGAGATATATATATATATTTATTGAGTGGACTCTCGTGGCTTTGCAGACATGGTGATTTCTACATTATATATTCTGTACAAAGTGAATGTGGGGGTAGTATGACAGCAGCTCAAGGCTGGCACAGCATTGTCTATCTGCAAGCTGGCAGCAAGAGTTCCTCATTGATTTAGTGGCTGTACAGTGATGAAAATGTGTCTGACATGCACACACAGGTAGAGTCAATGTCCTGCGGAGTCAAATATTTGAAACACTCCATAACAGGAATGGGCTGGATTGGTGGTCCTGAGGTACTGATGCCTATAAGAAGAGTGAGACGGTTTGTTCAAACTGCCTGGAGCAACAGCATGATCAGCCTAGGCACGACACTGTGAGCCTCCCAGGCTTGGACACGGCTTCCATTACCTTATGACTAACACACACACACACACACACTTTGACAGTCTCCATGACAACCACGCTGCAGCTCTACCGCAACTCTGGGTTCTCTTTTGTCTTGAAAGACTAACGAGATCGGAGGAGAGATGGGGAGGAGGGCCGTAGTGACTGGAGACTGGTAAATAAAACATAAGGGTGTCCTTTTCCACCCCTAAAACTACAGCCAATTTCCCAGAGCATCACCTGGAGATAACACTGCACTGGGCAGTAATGGAAAAAGAGGAACCGATTGTATAAATCTATTCAGGGAGTCTCTTGCAGTCCCATCTCCCATGAATAAAAAGCGGGACACAAAAATGTATTATATTACCAAGCTAGATGAAAAACTGCCCATGGAGAGGGGATCAATAAGAGCTCACAAATTTCCAATACAGTTGGTCATTAGACCTGCAGTGTTCATTTCATAGGCATCTATTCATAGTGGAGCAATAATTATGCTGCGACATGCTCTGGCACACGTCGCACTGGGCTATTCTCAGCTTCCAGCATAAATAAAAGCACAGGCAGTGCCTCCAGGGTCCCTCCGGTTACTGTTGATCATTATTGCAACAGTTGTTTACATACATTATGTATCCATGGTTGTATACTCAGTCTGGGTGTTATAGTAACGCCTGGACTCCTGGTTGTTCTGCAGCCCAGTTCTAATCTGTTAGGACTTACTCTGGAACTTCCGCAGATTTATCAGTCCATGGTCCCTGATGATCCTGTAAGACAACATTAAGACACCAAAGTCAAATATATGGATACGTTCATCGGTGAATACCAGCCAATTCTCAGGCCGGTAGAGAGAGTGAAAGCAGCAGAGGGTTTAGACTGACATTTATTGAATGAGTGATGGTACCTTATATCTGCTAAACCTGAACCACATACACTACATGACCAAAAGTATGTGGCCACCTGCTCGATAACCATCTCATTCCAAAATCATGGGCATTGATATGGATTTGGTCCACGCCCCTTTGCTGCTAAAAACAGACTCTACTCTTCTGGGAAGGTTTTCCACTAGATGTTGAAACATTGGCCAAAAGGTAGCAAATCCCCGCAGCAGAAGAGCATTTGTGCACGGGGGCATTGTCATGCCGACACAGGAAAGGGCCTTCCCCAAACTGTTGCTACCAAGTTGGAAGCACAGAATAGTCTAGAATGTCATTGTATGCTGTAGTGTTAAGATTTCCCTTCACTGGAACTAAGGGGCCTAGCCCAAACCATGAAAACAGCCCCAAACCATTATTCCTCCTCCACCAAAAACTTTAGTTGGCTTTATGCATGTAGACAGGTAGCATTCTCCTGGCATCCGCCAAACACAGATTCGTCTGTCGGACTGCCAGATGGTGAAGTGGGACTCCAGAGAACGCATTACCACTGCTCCAGAGTCCAATGGTGGTGAGCTTTACACCACTCAGCAGATGCTTGGCATTGTGCATGGTGATCTTAGGCTTGTGTGCAGCTGGAACTCGTTAGTGAGTGTGGCAACCAAGAACAGACTATTTTTAAGCACTACGCGATTCAGCACTCAACAGTCGTGTTCTGTGAGCTTGTGTGCCCTACCACTTCGCAGCTGAGCCTTTGTTGCTCCTAGACGTTTCCACTTCACAATAACAGTTGACCGAGGCAGCTCTAGCAGGGCAGAAATTTGACGGACTGACTTGTTGAAAGGTGGCATCCTATGACAGTGACACATTGAAAGTCACTGTCTTCAGTAAGGCCATTCTACTGCCAATGTTTGTCTATTGAGATTTTTTTTTTGTTGTTGTTTTTGTTTACACCTTTATTTAACTAGGCAAGTCAGTTAAGAACAAATTCTTATTTTCAATGACGGCCTAGGAACAGTGGGTTAACAGTCCAACGCTCTAACCACTAGGCTACCCTGCTGCCCCGCATGGCTGTGTGCTCAATTTTATACATCTGTCAGCAACAGGTGGCTGAAATAGCCAAAACTACTCATTTAAAAGGGGTGTCCACATACTTTTGTATATATAGTATAGCTTGAAGGTATGGTTGTGAGAACAGCTTTGCAACAAGTAGGCTTCCTATGCTGTGAAACAGGACCTGACAGTGGGGCTTACAGAGTTTGAACTATGTGGCCTGCAAGTCAAGAGTCACTGCTTTGGGCCTCTGCCATGTCACCAGCTCAGGGTGGGGGTCATTGGGCAGACTAGCAGTGTTACATCCCAAATGGCCCCCAAGTCCCTACATAGTGCACTACTTTTGACCAGGGTCCAGCAAAATTAGCGCACCATGTAGAGAATAGGGGGCCATTTGAGAGGAGACAAACATGCACGGTCCTGGGCGCTCTGGCCAGCTAACATACAATACACACCCCACATGCCATACCACAGAGTTAGGGGAGTAGCAACTCATTATGTTTGATTTAGTGATGGATGTATTACCACATGAATGGACTGACCACCGTGGCCAAGACCAGTACCGACACACACTGAAGGGGGCTGAGGACGGCGTTTGACAATTCATGAACGTCTCAAATCTAAAATATAAAAAGTGACCAGGTCAAATAATACTAAAATTTGACAGTTGTGTGATGTTTAAGCATTTCAGAATTCATAGCAACCGATGATTCTGAACCAGTGCTTATGGTAATAGGCTAGTGTCAGTAGACTATTGTGTTACTATCACATTTCCAATTTTGGAAAGCAATTAAATGTTCTTGTGGAAACATTTGCAGAGTGTTATAGGTATATGATGAAGGGCAAAGATTCTAAGATATTTGAGGCCATCTAGTGGCTGAATAAGCCCCTTACAACAGAGTTAAAACATTTCAACTTACTTTCTTCTACCTCTCTCCTTTAACCTTGAATGGTATATGTCAACAACAGCCATCTTCAACGCTAGATTGAACCAGAAACATGTCAGACAAAGCAATGAGAATATTTTGTACAATAAACATACACTTCCAATCTCTATTGAAAGCAGGGTTGGAATTTACTTTCAATTCAAATATAGCACTAACAACACACCATGTTGTAGGTCTGAGTCATCATCCACAAAATCAATGTCTTTCAGATCCCACTCAGCATAGTTGTCAAACTCCTAGAAAGGATGACAAATAACAGGAGGGGACCACAGAAGGACAAGGAGATGAGTAAGAATTCAATAGGACTGCAGAGAGATGGCCCCTGGGAGAACTAATATCTTCATTCATGCATACATAAGCAGGGTGGCAAGGGTTGTCTTGGTTATCGTTAAGTAGTTACAATGATTCTAATTATAATGTGCCAGGAGTATGAGGACATGCTCATGATGACATGGGGAAATGTTTTTAGCAGAAGAGAAAAAAATGAATGTCTGGCTATGGCTTGTGAGAATAGAACAAATAAAGGCATGGATGCTTTAAGACCCTAGTTCCCCTCACCTCCATGAAGTCTGCTCTAGCAGGCATGTATCCAGCCATGTCTCGAGACAACAGAGAGTCAAAGGTGGGCCTGGGGGATCATCAGTGGCTGGGAGGAAAACCAACATAGTACTTATACCTAGTGCTCTGAAATGGCCCTCATGATAAACATGTTACTGCTGTGTAAGAAAGCAAGCATAAATGAGGAACGATGTAGTTGCATATCAGATAAATCACAAAAGCCATGTATTCCTCCCTGCCTTTATCAGCTGGAAATCATACACAAGTCTAATTAAGCAATAAGGCCCGAGGAGGTGTGGTATATGGCCAATATACCACGGCTAAGGACTGTTCTTATGCACAACACAACGTGGAGTGCCTGGACACAGCCCTTAGCCGTGGTATATTGTCCATATATCACAAACCCCCGTGGTACCTTATTGCTATTATAAACTGGTTATCAACGTAATTACAGTAGTAAATATACATGTTTTGTCATACGGTCTGATATAAAACAGCTGTTAACCAATCAGCATACAGGGCTCGAACCACCCAGTTTACAATTTCTTTTGAAGCATAGCCTAAATTGTATTTGTTGTATGGCTTCAGAATTCTATAATAACTTGTATGACAAAAACTCTCCTTATTACTATGGAGGGAGAAATCCAGAGGAGTAGGTGTGTTGTGTGTATACTGACGTTTGAAGGGAATGGCTGTGTCTGCAGTACGAGCCTCCTCTATCTGTCTGAGATTGAGCAGGGTGGAGGAGAACAAGGGGTTGTTGATGAAGTTCTTCATGTAGTGAGCCTCACACTCCTCCTTGCTTTTGGTGCGCATCTGATACGCTACATCCTGCCTGTGCAGAGTTAAATAGAAAAGTGATAGTTATGTTTTTGTAATCAATTTGAACATGTTTATATTGATATTGGCAGACAGTACACGAGAGTGCTGCTACGAAACAAGTTAGACTGCAAATGGGCCCTCGTCTGCGAGTTTGTAATATATGACGAGAGAGCGATTGTGTGTGTACTAACCAGTTCCCAAAGCCACAGTCCATAACTGCTTCCAGTACAGCCATCTCTTCCTGCGCTGTCCAGCCAGGTTCCAGTACAGGGAAGTCTGACGTCTGTGTGAGGGGGAGGCATGGTATTGAGCATGGTCACTATTGTTTAGCCAGAAACATAATTTTGGTAAATAATGGATAACTTAAGAGTCAATATTATAATAATATGCATTACTCAGAATGGATGACAGCACAATTAACACCAATATCTTACCATTATTTCATACTTGTGATCACTCTCATGTTTGGGGGGTAGTGTCAGTGGAGTTCTAGTTAATGTATTAACAGTTTTATGCGCATGCCAGAAGATGTGCACCCCTCACCTGGAGACATAGAAGGTAAGGTGAGGGTCCACACTCAGCACATTTTATTTAGGGTTCCACCAGGTTAGATGAGCAACCTCGACATGGGGACTTGTCAGAAGGGTCATCTGAAAATAAGTCAAGATTAATGTCCAAAACTGGCCAATTCTACTGGTAACCATATGCAGACGTTAGCAACTAGAAATCTTCTGGTAAAATCTGTATTATTGGTCAGATTTAAAGCAAGCATCACAGGTTTAGCAGTAGCTAACGTTGGCTAACAGAAGGTGCAATCAGAAAGTAGTCTGACTTTTTCCACATTTTATTACGTTACAGCACCATTCTAAAATTGATTAAATTGTTTTTCCCCCCTTCATCCATCTACTCACAATATACCATATTGACAAAGCAAAAACAGGTCTAGAATTTTTAGCAAATGTATCAACAATAAACTGAAATATCACATTTACAAGTATTCAGACCCTTTACTCAGTTGAATGAAGCACCTTTAGCAGCGATTACAGCCTCAAGTCTTCTTGGTTATGACGCTACAAGCTTGGCACACCTGAATTTGGGGAGTTTCTCCCATTCTCCTCTGCAGATCCTCTCAAGCTCCGTCAAGTTAAGGTGGCGCGTCGCTACACAGCAATTTTCGACCTCACGGCTTGGTTTTTGCCCTGACATGCACTGTCAACGGTGGGACATTATATAGACAGGTGTTCCTTTCCAAATCAATTTACCGCAGGTGGACTCCAATCAAGCTGTAGCAATCTCAAGGATGATCAATTTCGACAGGATGCACCAGACCTCAATTTCATTTTTTTTGTTGTGTTGATTGATGAAGGAAAACAATTTAATTTTAGAATAAGGCTGTAACGTAACAAAATATGGGAAAAGTCAATTATGTAGCTAACAGAGATGCATTGGTTAGCTAGCTACAATAGCTGGTTGAATCGATTAGCTACCCGAAGGCAAATACATAGTTAGCTAAAATGGATAATTGTTCGCTAGCTGGGCTAGCCTTCTATCTAGCTATATGTAGCTAATGTTGCGTTAGTGCGACGAGCTGAGCAGATAGTTAGATGGAAAACCATATCTCGTGCAAACTCGTTTCCAGCCGTGTTTGTGCGCTGTTTCTATCTGTGCAATTTAGTCAACACTTACTTCCAAAACATGCCAAGCGGTCCATAAGGTCAGCCAATCAGCTGAAGCCAGAATATGTTGTTTGTTGCCAATGTATTGCTTCGCGTTCGATTCAGCGTGTCTGAAAAGGCAGCATTTGCGCAACTTTGTTGATTTCCTCAGGCTGGATGGATGCAATGCATTCGCGCAAACGCTGCACCGTTCATGCTCAAAAGTAAAGCATTTAAGGTTAACTAATCTATTGGAAAACACCGATTATCTGCAACCAGAGTTGGACAGCAATATTGGTGTTTTTTATGATTTTGAGTGGAACATGAAAATACCATCCCATTGAGAGAATGCCAAGAGTGTGCAAAGCTCTCATCAAAGCAATGGGTGGCTACTTTGAAGAATCTGGAATATAACAAATCTTTTGATTTGTTTAACACTTTTTTTAGTTACTACATGATTCCATATATGTTGTTTCATAGTTTTGATGTCTTCAATATTATTCTACAATGTAGAAAATAGTGAAACTTTTGACTGGTACTATATATGTATATACATAATTTTTCTTCTAACTCTACCACCCCTCCCCTAATTGGAGTAAACTAATGAACACTTTTTTCAGTATTACTTTAGTGTCTTGTTGTAAACAGGATACATGTTTTTGGAATATTTTATACTGTACAGGCTTCCTTTTCACTCTGTCATTTAGGTTAGTATTGTGGAGTAACTAAAATGTCAGTTCTCCTATCACAGCCATTAAACTCTAACTGTTTTAAAGTCACCATTGGCCTCATAGAAAAATCCCTGAACATTTTCCCTCCTCTCCAGCAACTGAGTTAGGAAGGACGCCTATACCTTTGTAGTGATTGGGTGTATTGATACACACTCCAAAGGATTTGAGTCCCTGGCAGCGTAGTGTGTTACTGATGGTAGGCTTTGTTACTTTGGTCCCAGCTCTCTGCAGGTCATTCACTAGGTCCCCCCGTGTGGTTCTGGGATTTTTGCTCACCGTTCTTGTGATCATTTTGACGCCACGGGGTGAGATCTTGTGTGGAGCCCCAGATCGAGGGAGATTATCAGTGGTCTTGTATGTCTTCCATTTCCTAATAATTGCTCCCACAGTTGATTTCTTCAAACCAAGCTGCTTACCTATTGCAGATTCAGTCTTCCCAGCCTGGTGCAGGTCTACAATTTTTTTTCTGGTGTCCTTTGACAGCTCTTTGGTCTTGGCCATAGTGGAGTTTGGAGTGTGACTGTTTGAGGTTGTGGACAGGTGTCTTTTATACTGATAACAAGTTCAAACAGGTGCCATTAATACATGTAACGACTGGAGGACAGAGGAGCCTCTTAAAGAAGAAGTTACAGTTCTGTGAGAGCCAGAAATCTTGCTTGTTTGTCGGTGACCAAATACTTATTTTCCACCATCATTTGCAAATAAATTCATTAAAAATCCTACAATGTGATTTTCTGGATTTTTTTTCTTCTAATTTTTTTTCTGTCATATTTGAAGTGTACAAATGATGAAAAATACAGGCCTCTCTCATCTTTTTAAGTGGGAGAACTTGCACAATTGGTGGCTGACTAAATACTTTTTTGCCCCACTGTATAGCTAGTAATGGCATAGTCTTAGCACTGTCTGGTAACAAACCCAACAATCTGATTCATTCTGGAGTACAGAGACATTACTAGCTTAACTATAAGAAAGTGTTTGACCTGTGGAATGTCCATGTCCTCTTTTTCTTCTTTTCAGGTCAGTGGGGTCATCAGAGTCCAGGTTCAGGTCAGCGGGATCATCAGAGTCCAGGTTCAGGTCAGCGGGGTCATCTACTCCTGGGCTTCCCCTTGTTTAAGCTGGGCCTCGTTGGAGCAGAGTGGTCTGAGAGAGGTTACTATAGCACGTTCATCCGCCTCTTGCTCGAAGTCTACTACCACCCAGAGGATGCCCACAGCCACAATGGCTGCAGGTCCCAGGGTAAGCAGAGTGCCTCTACTGGATTGTAGGAGGTCCCAGGGTAAGCAGAGTGCCCCTACTGGGTTGTAGGAGGTCCCAGGGTAAGCAGAGTGCCCCTACTGGGTTGTAGGAGGTCCCAGGGTAAGCAGAGTGCCCCTACTGGGTTGTAGGAGGTCCCAGGGTAAGCAGAGTGCCCCTACTGGGTTGTAGGAGGTCCCAGGGTAAGCAGAGTGCCTCTACTGGGTTGTAGGAGGTCCCAGGGTAAGCAGAGTGCCTCTACTGGGTTGTAGGAGGTCCCAGGGTAAGCAGAGTGCCTCTACTGGGTTGTAGGAGGTCCCAGGGTAAGCAGAGTGCCTCTACTGGGTTGTAGGAGGTCCCAGGGTAAGCAGAGTGCCTCTACTGGGTTGTAGGAGGTCCCAGGGTAAGCAGAGTGCCTCTACTGGGTTGTAGGAGGTCCCAGGGTAAGCAGAGTGCCTCTACTGGGTTGTAGGAGGTCCCAGGGTAAGCAGAGTGCCTCTACTGGAGTGTAGGAGTAACAGGAGTAACATCTTCTGGCTCTGCTACCTGCTTAGAGTGGGAGGCGTGGATCCAGGTGTCTTTCCCTAAGCACTTTACCACCGTTGGGCTTGTCAGGGAGATTTGTTGTGGTCCCTTCCACCTGGGTTTTGAAGGTTCTTTACCTCTGTCGTGCCTCCTCACCATTACCCAATCTCAGGGCAGGAGATCGTGATGGGGACAGTCGTCTGGGGAGGTTAGGGTAGCAGAGACCTGTGAGTGAACAGCTTGAATACAGTTAGTCAGAGTTATACTGTACATCATCATAGTGTCATCCAACAGATGCAGATCTGGGACTGCAGCTGGTGGCGATGCTGGGGTCCTCATGGGACAGGCCATGAGTACCTCATGTTGACTAAGTTCAGTTTTACTGACTGGGGTGGAACGCATTGAAAACAAGGCTATGGGTAGTGTATCCACCCAGGTAGTCCTGGTTGAGCACATATTTTTGCCAGTTTATTTTTCCGAACGCCATTGTAGTGTTCTACAAGTCCAGAATTTTCCGGTTGAAAAGGTACATGCAAATTTCTCTTAACTTGAATCATGTCTGTAATAATGGGGTGGTGAGTCAGAAGCAGGTGCAGGTGAAACGTTTTAATAAAACAACAAAACCAAGAACACGACACTAACATAAGGCACTACGCCGATACACAAGAACAATACCAACTGGTGAGTAAACATGGGAGAGTGACATGCAAAGGGGAGGAATATGATGAAGGTAATGGAGTCCAGGTGTGCGTAATGATGAATCTCAGGACCGGTGGTTAGAACTCTGGCGCCGTCGTAACCCGGGGGGGAGGAGCAGGAGCAGACGTGACAATGTCACACAGTTCATTTATTATCTTTGAGTTGAAATGTGTCCCCTTATTGCCATCTAGACTTTGTGGTATACTGAATCGTGGAACAATATCATGTAGCAGGCATTAAGCCACAGTCTTTGCTTCCTTATTTAATGTGGGGAAGGCTTCAAGCCACACTGTGATTCATGCATCCAAGGTAACACAACAGTGCCGGTTAAATAAAAATAAACAAATCTGAACAACAAATAACATTTGAATTACAACCCTTGATAACTCATAAGGGAATACTTTGATATAATTCAGGAATTCAAGGAATAGTCAAATAGACTAGAGACAGCGGTCCCTCGCTCTCTCCTGTGCTATCAGACAGGGCAGGAACAGGAAGCAGACATTAATAACACTGAGACCAGACAGGAGGGACACAACTGACACTTAACTTCTTGGATCCCGGATCCGGGATCGTGACTACAGCCTCAAGCTCATTACCATAACGCAGCGTTAACTATTCGAAATGAAATCAATATGCTAGCTCTCAAGCTTAGCCTTTTGTTAACAACACTGTCATCTCAGATTTTCAAAAATATGCTTCTCAACCATTGCAAAACTAGCATTTGTGTAATCGTATTGATAGATATTGATAGCTAGCATTAGCATTTAGAGTTAGCATTCAGCAGGCAACATTTTCACAAAAACCAGAAAAGCATTAAAATAAAATAATTTACCTTTGAAGAACTTCGAATGTTTTCAATGAGGAGACTCTCAGTTAGATAGCAAATGTTCAGTTTTTCCTGAAAGATTATTTGTGCAGGAGAAATTTGTAAGTCGCTCTGGATAAGAGCGTCTGCTAAATGACTTAAATGTAAATGTAAATGTAAATTTCAACCAATGTCCCTGATCTTTCTAGCGAGGGTGAACAGATCAGAAAGTCAGAACAGAGGTCATTCAAAACCTGTTCTTTGAGTCTGTTCTTTAACTTTTCTTTCCCTTTACTTCAGACTCATTATTGTAAAACATTTCAAAGATTCTCTTTAGCAGGTTTACATTGGGTTCTTCAGTGCATTTCTCATCAGGAGAACTTACATGTGTTCATTCAAAATTCAGACAATAGATATTTTAAGGTACATCCTTTTTAACCTGTGAAGAACCTACTAAAACAAAGTAGAAACACTCACACAATAAACCAGACACGGTTTTAACACTACAAACAAATATTTTTGTATAGACGGGTGGTGTGTGTGTATGCAGATGTGTGTTTGGTAAAACAATGTGCAAGAACAAACAAACGGCCAGGCCTTACGTAATTTGGAGCTCCCTTAACAGCCGGATACAGGTACCTTTATAATTTATAGTAATGCAGAGTCTCATAGAATTCGTTACTACTATGCCTAGATGTACCACCCTCCATTTTTCAGTGGAGCTTACTGCATTTTGGGCATGAAGCCTTGATAAAACCATGTGTATACATAATCATACTGGAGACACATCAGATGATACAGGGTCCATTAAGCAGAATTAGGCACCTTCTAAAGTAAAACAAAATACTTTAACTAGGACTATGAAATAGTGAAGAAAGATTTTAAAGATTCTATTATTTTATGGCTTATATTTCTTGTCGTGGTTGATAAATAACACCTGAGGACATTCCAAACAACACCTACATCCACTGACAAAAAGTGTTTAAAAAGTGTTTTAAAAAAAAATCCCTTTCAGGATCCACATTTTGGTGTTTTTAAGGTAAAGGACACATGACCTTATATTTAATGCCTTTTTGGAATCCACATTTTACAGTAAATAAGAACTGATATTTCCTGGGGACAGAAAATTGTAAGATTGACCCAGTTAGCTAACATTAGCTAGCTATGTATCTATGTTAATTAGCTAAAGTAGTGAGACGAGCTGAGCAGTAAGCTAGTTCGATGGATAATGCCTTGATCACACCTGCAGTGTTATTGAGCAAAATGGTACGCAGCATCATCTTGAAATGTGTGCTACAAAACTTCAACATTCACCTTCTGCTACCCTTTCTGTCAAGCCCTCTATGCATACAGTTTGACGCATATCTTCGATAAATCCAACTTAAAATGCCTCAGTCACACCAACAGCTTCATTGCGTTTTAGTACACCAGAAGTACATTCATTTCCAATGGAATGTTGTATTTGACTTACAGCATTGCGTTGCAGAGGCAGTTGCAGTGCGTTCTGTGTGGTGCATACGTACGTATGAGTCAAACTGTATGTGTAGACGGCTTGACAAAAATGGTAGCAGAAGGTGAACTTTTGTTGCACACATATCTAGACAATGCACAATGATGCTGTCAGTGTGATCAAGGCGATAATATTATGGCTAGTTCATGCTCATATGTAAAGAATTTTGAAGGCTAACTAATCTATCAGAAAAAAATATGATCTGCAATCAGAGTGGAATCACCAAAGCACTCTTGGTGTTATGATTTTGACTGGAACATGAAAAGGCCATCTCACTGCATAAGTAATAGCAAATATTTACTTAAATACAAAAACATACATTTCCTAGCTACCACACACACACACACACACACACACATCTTAAAAGCAGCAGAAAAGTTTTCAAAAGCAGCCTCTTCCTTCACTTTCTCTCTTCTTCCAAGGCTACTGGAGCTTTTCATACCTGATGTTATGACTGCTGCAACAACAGGACAGAACAGGTTAGAAGCACTCATGAAATGACAGATGATTATATCTGACTGAGAGTGACTCATTTGGTAAACACCACCACAGTTTAATCTCAGTTTTAGATCTATGATAGATCAGTCGTAAAATGATGGTGTGCTTTCTGCATGGTATCATTTCATTTATCGGTGGCTGTGAATTCACACTTGGGGATTCTTGTGTACGTTATGTAATATAAATATGTTTACTAATGTTGCTGCTCTGTGTGCCTCCATTCTGTTTGAGCTATAACTAGATACCTTGCTTGATTGAAGGTATGGTTGTGCTTTTGTTCCCTCACTATCGTGAAACCCTACCATCATTGAAGAAGCTGGTGTTGAGGTGAATGCTGTGAGGAAGAGCCATCGGTATGAGGTAGAGCTGCCTGAACACAGTCTGGAGATGATCCTATTGAGATGAAGCCTAGACGAGGATGTATATCCACACCCGCCACCCCAGCCTGAAACGGGACCACCGCTGTTGTGAGGAGATTAGAATATATTGAAGGTAAAGTGATAACAATATGACATGATATCATACAATGTTCACAGGAGGCAATTAGTATGATTTTGAAATCTCAAAACTTTAAGACAAACTAGTAGACTGAATACTTTCTAGTAGGCCCTTTTAATTCCACGAGCTTTACTTACTGCTATTTACAGGCACAGTTGATTCCACGTGGTTGTTCTGAATTCCAAAAATAAAAAAAGTAGACCTAGGTATAAAAGATTGGTTCATTTTTCAAGACATCTTAAGGTTCCTTACCATCACAATTCCAATCACTAAAACAAATACACAGACAACTCACAAGGCTGTAATGTTCCATTTCCAAGGAAGAAAATGTTTTTCATAATACACCTCTGTCTTGGTGCCAGATTGGTCTTCTTTACATTGTTGTGGCATCTAGAATTGTTTTGATGTTACAGCAAATATAAGCTAATTGAGTTACACATTAATTTAATATGTTATTGTAACATTTGAAATTCAGTGATGAGTAGTTGGACTGTTCAGTAGTTTAGTAGTTGAAACCAATACCGTTAGAGGTTGGTGAGGATGGCAATTGTTATGATTCTGACTCTCAGAGGGGCCAGCATCTTGATTCTTCTCATGCTGTTCCTCACTCTGGGTCTGCAACATCACAAAATGCATTCATAACTTTAATATCCTCTGTACAGAATAAAACATAATGGAAGTGAAAACTAAGTCTCAAACAAGCTTGGGTCAATTTACTCAACTCAATGAACTTTGTAGCAGTTTTGGGTGTGTTGGCTACCTTGGCCAAAACTGATTTCAGCTGTCGTCTCAGTGTCACGTTCTGACCTTAGTTCCTTTGTTTTGGTATGGTCAGGGCGTGAGTTGGGGTGGGCAGTCTATTGTCTTTTTTCTATAATTTGGAAATTCTGTGTTTGGCCTGGTATGGTTCTCAGAGGCAGCTATCAATCGTTGTCCCTGATTGAGAACCATACTTAGGTAGCCTGGTTTCACCTTTGAGTTGTGGGTGATTATTTTCTGTTCTGTGTTTTGCTTCACCGTTCAGGACTGTTCGTTTGTCGTTTTATTGTTTTTGTTCAAGTGTTCAGTAATCGTATTGAATACAATATGGACACTTACCACGCTGTGCATTGGTTTGACATTTCTTACTCCTCGTTAGAGGAGGACGAAGACAAGCGTTACACATAGGCTCTTCCCTGTGCTATGCCCTGAGGGATGAATGTTCGCTATAGCCTGCAGTTTTGTTAAACCTCCCGTCTACACTATTGTGCAAAATGACCAAATATTGTGGATTTATAGCAAACATGCTATACGGTTTCGTTATTAGCTTGCACTTGTTGAGTAGCATAACACAAACAACATACTGTTGACCTCCTAGACAAAAATCAGCATGCATGTATTCCCCATGTTTTGTATTCAGTGTGAATGTGGAAAGGGATTTCCCACAAACCTACGTCAGTACGTTGACTGTACGTTTGGCGTCACTGTGCATAGTTTCCTTAACCTTAACTCTTAGTATTTAGTAACTATGTAACAAACCGTATATATTTTTAAGACAGTTCTGTCTTTTGAATATTTAACTTTAACTGATTGAAACCATACAATTCATCAGCTTCCTTACCTTGGGGTGGTTCTCTAATCCAAACTTAAAGTCTTGTTGACATGAATCCTTGAGTAAGTTACTTACTGTGCCAAATGTTGTTCATTGTCCTATTCCAGAGTCAAATAAGGCTGTATATGCTATGTCTGGGAGCTTTTGAAAAAGTCTTCTTCCAACTAAAACCTGTTTCGCTTGAAGGAGTGTCCTCCAATGATAGATAAGAGGAAGACACTTATGGGATATGTAAATGACTGCATTATTACTCATTGCACTATTTAACTCATGCCAAACATATGTTCTGGTTTCATAAAATTGACAGCTCTGTGCGGTGGTGCCTAGTTTCCATTTGTCTCATGGCTGAGTCAAAGCTGCAGCTAGTTATGTTGCAAGAGGAAATGGAACATTGTTCAGAAGTGAACCACCATAATCATCATTATTGAGAAACAAACAGAATTTTTATTTAATAAAGCTAGCTTGTATTGACACTAGGATTGTGAGACCAGGAGAGCACTGTGGAACCATTGACATTTTGCTGATCATCATTCATTATTTCATTTGAATTGATGCGGTTTATCAGAGTAGTATTTGTTGAAGGCATGAGAAACAAACAAGTTAACATACATAACTCCAACTCCAACCTTGATGGTAAACTACTTGTCTGTCCTTCTGTGACCATTCTTCTTCTCGCCACAAGGTGAGGATCTCATACCACTCCTGAAGTCAAATGAGAAAATGGCACAGCACAGTGGTGGTCACACACACACGAATAGGGTTCTACAGACTGTAGTGAGTGAGTATGCAGTATGTGATGTCTAACAGCCCAACACCATCACACACAAAATAAAGGCCCAAATCTAGAGTGAGAGGCTCCCCTCCTTTCCCCCTGAAGTGGTACTCTAGGCCCACACTGACATTAACTTAACTTCAAATAGTTGTTTTATAATTATATGCAGGAACGTTACAAACTGTACAATACATTTAAACAACACAGGAACAGGAAGCAAATAAAATAGTACGGTTACAGTATGTGTATGTTATGGTCAAACGTTTAACGTGATGTCTTGTGAGACATCAATACTTAGCACGCTGTTGTGACAATCACCCATTCCTGACCCTCTTTCTTTGCTGATGAACATCTTGCTGTCTGTGTTCAGTTATGCTGATGCTCAGGCAATATCACGCCACTTTAACGCTTTCCTCCTCCCGATCCTGTTTGTCCTCATCCACAATGTTTGGTTCTTCATACTAATGCTTGATCAGTCATGAGGGCTCCACATCTACCAAGACATGCAACCAGACGTAGCAGGTTTGCTTTAGTTATTTGTACTCTGGCCAGCTTCAAAGCTAATGACAATGCATTGCTAAGCTACATACAGTATATTACTTGACTAATCCTAAATGCTGCACACTTACCAGAGGTCTTGGCTGATTTCTTTAAATTTTCCCATGATGTCAAGCAAAGAGGCACTGAGTTTGAAGGTAGGCCTTGAAATACATTCACAGGTACACCTCCAATTGACTCAAATTATGTCAATTAGCCTATCAGGTGCTTCTAAAGCCATGACATAATTTTCTGTAATTTTCCAAGCTGTTTAAAGGCACAGTCAACTTAGTATATGTAAACTTCTGACCCACTGGAATTGTGATACAGTGAATTATAAGTGAAATAATCTGTCTGTAAACAATTGTTGGAAAAATGACTTGTGTCACAAAGTAGATGTCCTAACCAACTTGCCAAAACTATAGTTTGTTAACAGTACATTTGTGGAGTGGTTAAAAAACTAGTTTTAATGACTCCAACCTAAGTGTAAGTAATTTTCCAACTTCAACTGTACATAAGAACAGGAACAGATACTTATCATGCACACATGGTTATGTAATTAGATTACTCACTGCAAAAGCTCTTTCCAAATATGGGCTTGTTGAAAGATGTTTATAAGACTAAATATGCACTCTGCAGTGTTGCACTCTTCACGACTGTCTTGGTGTGCTTGGAGCATGTTAGTTTGTTGGTGATGTGGATACCAAGGTATTGGAGTCGTGGCTGGCCGTGCAGTCATGAGTGAAAAGGGAGTACAGGAGGGGACTGAACACGCACCCCTGAGGCACCCCCATGTTGAGGATCAGCGTGGCCGAGGTGTTGTTACCTACCCTTACCACCTGGGGGCGGCCCGTAAGGAATTCCAGGATCCAGCTGCAGAGGGAGGTGTTTAGTCTCAGGTTCCTTAGTTTAGTGATGAGCTTTGAGGGCACTATGGTGTTGAGCGCTGAGCTGTCTTTCAGTCTTTCAGAGACTGAACAAAAATGTCTGCTTGTATATTTAGCAATGAATCCGCCAATAGAAACATTGCTGGAAGATGTCTAATGGCTCTATCGAACAAGGACAACCATATCTACATCCACAACAACTTATAGTGACAGTATAACATAGAGCCTTCCGAAATGCCACAAGGCAGGACCACACATTTTTTTGATCTTGGTCCTCCAATCAATACACGGTAAGCCATCATAGGGTGCATCATTCAGCCCTGACCGGCCTTCCTCCTGTCACGTCTACTCCCACTGCCAGCTCCAGTGCTAGACTTCACCGGTTTACTAACCACCGGTCCTGACAACCCATCATTACGCACACCTGGCAACCCATCATTACACACACCTGTGCCCCATCATCAGTCACACCCGGACTTCATTACTAGCTTGATTCCTTACTATTCATCTAGCACTCTGTTCTATCAGTCGTCAGGTAGTATTGTTTATGTTTCCTAGTTAAACGCTTCTCTTCTTTTGTATTCGTTCCATATTCGTTATCATTAAACTCACACTGCGCTTGTTTCCCGACTCCCTGTGTCTATGTTACATGTCCTTGGCAAATGTATGTACACTACATGTATGTACCTGCTCGTCGAACACCTCTTTCCAAAAACATGGGCATTAACCCTAACCCTAACCCCTCTTTGCTGATATAACAGCTTCCACTCTTCTGGGAGGCTTTCCACTAGATCCACTGGAACATTGCTGCGGGGACTTGCTTCCATTCAGCCACAAGATCATTAGTGAGATCAGTCACTGATGTTCGGCGATAAGACCTGGCTCGCAGTCGGAGTTCCAATTCATCGCAAAGGTTTTTGATGGAGTTGAGGTCAGTGCTCTGTGCAGGCCAGTCAAGTTCCTCCACACAGATCTAACCCTAACGCATTTCTGTATGGACCTCATTTTGTGCATGGGGGAATTGTCATGCTGAAACAGGGAAGGGCCTTCCCCAAACTGTTGCTGCAAAATTGGAAGCAAAGATCATCTAGAATGTCATTGTATGCTGTAGCGTTAAGATTTCCCTTAACTGGAACTAAGGGGCCTAGCCTGAACCATGAAAACAGCCCCCAGACCATTATTCTTCCTCCACCAAACTTGCCAGTCGACACTATGCATTCGGGCAGGTAGCATTCTCCTGGCATCCACCAAACCCAGATTTGTCCGTTGGACTGCCAGATGTTGAAGTGGGATTCATCACTCCAGAGAACACGTTTCCAGTGCTCCAGAGTCCAATGGCGGCCAGCTTTACACCACTCCGGCCGAGGTTGGCATTGTACATGGTGTTCTTAGACTTGTGTGCAGCTGCTCTGCCATGGAAACCGATTTCATGATGCTTCCAACAAACAGTTATTGTGCTGACGTTGCTTCCAGAGGCAGTTTGGAACTTGGTAGTGAGTGTTGCAACTGAGGACAGACTATTTTTAAGCGCTACACTTTGTCAACATGAAAGAGAGGCGGATGGCATTGGCGTGTCTATACAAGTCGGTTGAGTCACCATGTTTTTTTTACTTGCACACTTGCACAAACACACAGCCAGACATTAGAAACATGGACAGCAACATCATATTTTGCTTACATTGACTGGACAAAATTATTTTGGTATCTTTTAGTTGTCACTGTAGTAGACTAAGCATAGGTGATTTAATGCTGATAATATGTCCAAGTTGAAATGGTGCTGGAATAGTGGAGGCAGCTACTGTTTTCTTTGTGACTCGCGGTAATATTAACTTTCTTGACCATGAAGTAGGTCATGTAACTGTTTGTTACATGTGTGATGGAAAATGTTATGTTTGTGCTTTTCTAATAACGAATTTCTGTGTTCATGCAAGTGACTGATTGAACAAATCCTCACCGTCAGTATCTACAATTTGGCAGTATGCCTAGACTTGTTTTGTGTGATAGATATCTCAGTTTTAAGGTCTCAGCTTAGAGAGAAGAAGCCTCGTGAGCTATTGGTCTGTCACGTGCATGAACCAGTATTGGTTGGTCATATGAATTTTATAGATTTTTTATTTAACCTTTATTTAACCAGGAAGGGCTCATTAAGATTTAAAATCTCTTTTTCAAGAGCGTCCTGGCCAAGATAGGCAGCACCAAGTCATTACAAAAATTACAGACGAACAACATGAAAAACTACAAGTAATCTAGTAAAAACCATAGAATTAACAAGAGTATAACAAAATCAAAAACAGCTAATTAAAAATATTGACAGGTCAGGGAATCAGTCTCAAAATCATTAATCAGTGATTTAAAATACTAATCGGGACAAGTTCTTCCAGTTTAAAAGTATTTTGCAAGGCGTTCCAAGACGATCGCGCAGAGTACATAAAAGCCCTTTTACCAAATTCAGTTCAGACATTTGGAACAGTTAGCAGGATAAAGTTCAGCGAACGAAGAGAGTATCCACCACATTTCGGAAAACAATAAATATGTAGTAAACCCAAAATGGCTTTGTAAATACAAGTATACAAGTGACTGAGCCTACGAGTGACTAGAGAAGGCCAGCCAACCCTGGTATACAAAGTGCAGTGGTGCGTAAGGGTTTTTCAGTTTAAAATAAATCTCAAAGTGCCATGGTAAAGGGTGTCAATTGATCTCAAACACTGAGTGTAAGCATTCACATATAAAATATCCCCATAGTCTAGTAAAGGCATAAATGTAGCTGATACTAGCCTCCTTCTGGCTTCAAAAGAAAAACAGGCCTTATTCCTAAAATAAAATCCCAATTTCAGCCTCAATTTTTTGTAAATGGTTGAATATG
This sequence comes from Oncorhynchus keta, assembly GCF_023373465.1. NCBI lineage: Eukaryota > Metazoa > Chordata > Actinopteri > Salmoniformes > Salmonidae > Oncorhynchus > Oncorhynchus keta. The sequence goes on from NC_068421.1 coordinate 29,055,713, forward strand.
CAATTTAAAAGAGAGGCCGTCATCAATTAAAATTCCAAGATATTTATATGTTACAACCTCAATCTCCTTGCCCTGACAGGTAGTAATAGGTGAAACCGTAGTCAGGGTGTGACTACGGTGAATACGCTAGTTTTTGTATTATCTAGGGGTTTTGTATGTCTAGATATTTGTAGGTCTAGGTATTTATATGTTTATGGTGGCCTGACATGGTTCCCAATCAGAGGCAGCTGTTTATCGTTGTCTCTAATTGGGGATCATATTTAGGTAGCCATTTCCCTTTGGTGTTTGTGGGTTCTTGTCTATGTGTAGTTGCCTGTCAGCACTCAATTGTATAGCTTCACGTGTCGTTTTGTTATTTTGGTTAGTTAGTTCAGTGTTCATTCTTAATATAATAAAGAATGTACGCATACAACGCTGCGCCTTGGTCCGATTTATACGACGATCGTGACCGAAGAACCCACCAAAGATGGACCAAGCAGCGTGTTCAGGAGGAATGGACCTGGGAGGAGATCCTGGATAGAGCAGGACCCTGGCTGGGGAGTATTGCCTTCTGAAGGAGGAAATAAAGGCAGCGAAAGCGGAACGGCGACGGTACGAGGAATTATACCAACGTGGTAGGCCGGGGGGGCACATGGAGCAGTCGGCGGAGCCGAGGAGCGAACCAGAGCCAGTCAGGGAGTCGGATGAGGAGTTCGACACAAGATTCCAGAGAGAGGTGCTAGCATTGAGAGTGCTGCAGAGCGTGCGTGCTGAGGTGCGTGTCATCTGCCTGGTGTCACCTGTACCAGTCCCACGCATCAGGTCTCCAGTGCGCCTCCACAGTCCAGAGCTTCCGGCGACAGTTCCCAGTCCGGAACTTCCGGCGACAGTTCCCAGTCCAGAGCTTCCGGCGATGGTTCCCAGTCCTGAACCTCCAACGATGGTCCACAGTCCGGAGCCTCCAGCGACGATCCCCAGTCCAGAGCCTCCAACGACGATCCCCAGTCCAGAGCCTCCAGCGACGATCCCCAGTCCAGAGCCTCCAACGATGGTCCCCAGTCCGGAGCCACCAGCGGCGATCCCCAGTCCGTAGCCTCCAGCGATGATCCCCAGTCCGGAGCCTCCAAGCGACGATCCCCAGTCCGGGAGCCTCCAAGCGACGATCCCCAGTCCGGGAGCCTCCAGCGACGATCCCCAGTTCGGGGGCCTCCAGCGACGTTCCCCAGTCCGGGGTCTCCAGCGACGATACCACGCTGCGCCTTGGTCCAATTCATATGGCGATCGTGACAGTGGCTTTATAATTCAAAAACAAAGAATGTAAATACTAGGAGTGTGAGACCACAGAGCCTGCTAGATCCTGCTCTTTTTTCAGGCCATACTCTCTCTTACCACGAGGTGATGATCCTGCACCAGTCATTTTTTGATGGTGCACCAGTTATCTCAGAGAGCACTGAACTACATACAACATTTTTTTTACTCTCCTCTTGTGGGGACAATTTATCATTCAGTGACAGACTAAATAACTTTTAGAGAGCATACTTAAATTAAAAAGGGGCAAATTGTTTACAATGTCTCTGTAATCCTGAAGTGTTACTCTTGCACACTGGAACTCATGCAACTGCCTGTGAGATGCCTGCATTATTCAAGGCCTGTTCAAATGCTGCTACAATGGACAAACATCAAATTTAAACTGCAGGAACCTTACATGTAGTCCAGCCCACTATCTGCCTCAGGAGAGCATGAAAATAAATAAAATCACATCTAGAGCATGGGCTGCATCCATTATCCACGTGGGAGGCTAACAAAGGGAATAAAGTAAGCATCACACAGACGTGTGCTTCTATACGGCCCCCACTGCAGCATCACTGTCTGTTGGCAGACAACCTGCCATCTCTCCATCCATGGCCTCCGCCTTTACCCTGTTTTACCCTGTGGCTCCCAACCCCTGCATCTGAGCCCTAGGGAAAGGCACGACAGACTATGCCCACCCCTGCCCCTGCCCCGGCCTTTGTGGATCAAAGGACGCAAAGCCTTGGGGTTCCTGTGTATAGAAGTGTGCCAGATTATGCACTAGCCAAACAGATGCCCCCTACTCCCCATTCTCCTCCTCCATCACTCCCCCACTCACCATCCCTCCCTACCATCTCCACCCCCCCTCAACCCTGCAGTCTCCAGCTGCTGTGATTTAAATGAGGGCCCCGTGAAGAAAGGAGGGCATCTGCCACACGCCCCAGAGCCTCTCCTCAGAGCAAAATACATATTTAAAGCGTCACTCTCATGGAGATGTCCTGTAACAAGATTAAGTCCTTTAAAAAAGTAAAGTGGGCTAAAACGGAATGGATAGGTGCATACACTTTGAATTGGAGTTGAAGCTTTAGGACAGGGATGGAAGCAAAAGACACCTGGGTGATGTCATTGTCATTACCCTCCAAATGAGAGATTGGATATGGAGCTTCATTAGGGACATTTTCTGAAAAAAACTACAAATAGAAGATCAAAACCAAGTGTCCTGAAAACATATTTGAAGTGTGTACAGCACAACACTGAAATCTGCTAAGGACCTGAAACAAGTTCTGTATGTATGATAATGTTTTATATCGATTCAGAGGAGAGAGAGGGATGATGTGTTCAATCATTAACAGTCTTTCCCATTGCCATGATCTCATGGTCCTTGCTATCTGGTATCCTTGGGACGTCACTATCCCATTGAAGTTGACATTTCAAATGGTTACGGTAAGGGTTACGGTTAAGTGAAGGCTTATGGTTAGAGTTACGGTTATGGTTAAGGTTAGAGCAGGTTTTAGGGTTTAGGGTAGGGACATCCCAAGGATTATGGATAGAAATAACAATGATCTCATTATCTCATGTCTGGTCCATTAGCCTTTTCTGCTTTAGCGGTTCCTCACAGCAGAGCAGACCCTTAATGATGATGAGCATGGCACGGCGTTATGACCTCACTACTGCATTAATGCTACCAGTCAGGCAGAGAGGGACTGAAGCTAGAGCTAATTCTGGGGCTCTGATCAGTACGGCATCTGCCAATCAGACCAGTTTAACAGACATTAGAGCCTGTTACCAATCCTAAGAGGAGGGGTTGATAGGATCAAAATGACCCCTGTGGCCAAAAAGATGGATCCCTCATCTCTGTTTACAAACACAAAATGCTGTATCCTGTGTTTAATGGGTGAAACAGTAAGGCTATCCCCAAAACCATTTTTGTCCTCATTTCTTTAATTTAGGATTAAGCAAATTATATGTTGTCAGTAAATGCGTAATCACCCTGTAAAGGCTGCTTTCACCTCTGATTAATTAATATACCTGCCCATTCACTCTAATTAACACACAGCTGCTGCTTAATGAACTGCATGCAGGGAGGAGAGGGGTATCTCTCTCTCTCTCGCTCTCTCTCTACCTCTAAGCAACAGTGTCAGAGGGTGTTTGTTTCCACATTTGTTTCCATGCATTTTTATCAGTTTCACCTGAGACATATAGCTCGTTGTGAAAACCCCTACATCTATCTGACTCCTAATACATCATTCATATGTTGATAATGATTAAAGAGTTACAGTGCATTCTGAAAGTATTCAGACCACTTGACTTTTTCCACATTTTGTTACGTTACAGCCTTATTCTAAAATTGATTCAATATACAATTTTGCTCATCAATCTACACACAATACCCCATAATGACAAAGTGAAGAAAAAATATATAAATACCTTATTTATATTAGGATTCAGACCCTTTGCTATGAGACTTGAAATTGAGCTCAGGTTCATCCCGTTTGCATTGATCATCCTTGAGATGTTTCTACAACTTGACTGGAATCCACTCGTGGTAAAATCAATTGATTGGACTTGATTTGTAAAGTCACACACTCTTTATAAGGTCCCACAGTTGACAGTGAAAGTCAGAGCAAAAACCAAGCCATGAGGTTGAAGGAATTGTCCGTAGAGCTCTGAGACAGGATTGTGTCAAGGCACAGATCTGGGGAAGGATACCAAAACATTTCTGCAGCATTGAAGGTACCCAAGAACATAGTGGCCTCCATCATTCTTAAATGTAAGAAGTTTGGAACCACCAAGACTGTTTCTAGAGCATGCCAACCGGCCAAAATTAGTTACTGGAGGAGAAGGGCCTTAGTCAGGGAGGTGACCAAGAACCAGAAGGTCACTCTGACAGAGCTCCAGAGTTCCTCTGTGGAGATAGAAGAACCTTTCAGAAGGACAACCATCTCTGCAGCACTCCACCAACCAGGCCTTTATGGTAAAGTGGCCAGACAGAAGCCACTCCTCGGTAAAAGGCACATGACAGCCCACTTGGAGTTTGCCAAAAGGCACCTAAAGGACTCTCAGACCATGAGAAACAAGATTCTCTGGTCTGATGAAACCAACATTGAACTCTTTGGCCTGAATGCCAAGCGTCACATCTGTAGGAAACGTGGCACCATCTCTACGGTGAAGCGTTGTGGTGGCAGCATCATGGGGATGTTTTTCAGTGGCAGGGACTGGGAGACTAGTCAGGATCCGAGGGTAAGATGAACGGAGCAAAGTACAGATCTTTGATGAAAACCTGCTCCAGAGTGCTCAGGACCTCAGACTGGGGACAAGGTTCACCTTTCAACAGGACAACGACTCTAAGCACACAGCCAAGACAACGCAGGAGTGGCAAGTCTCTGAATGTCATTGAGTGGCCCAGCCAGAGCCCAGATGTTAACCCGATGAAACTTCTCTGGAGAGACCTGAAAATAGCTGTGCAGCGACAGAGATTGAGAGGATCTGCAAAGAATGGGAGAAACTCCCCAAATAAAAGTGCGCCAAGCTTGTAGCGTCATACCCAAGAGGCTGTAATCGCTGCCAAAGATGCTTCAACAAAGTACTGAGTAAAGGCATTTGTTGTGGTAAAGGCTCTGAATAATTATGTAAATATATTTTTCAAAAATTTGTAAAACCCTGTTGTCGCTTTGTCATTATGGGGTATTGTGGGTAGATTGATGAGGACATTTTAGAATAAGGCTGTAATGTAACAAAATGTGGAAAAAGTGAAGGGGTCTGAATACTTTTCCAATGCACCATAAATAAAGATAAATTAACAGGGGTAATAGTATTATGTCAGACATGGCTTGGGGAAAATGAACACGAATAGGGATTCTGCATTACTCTCTGGTGGTGATTTCTCGGGGCTGGGGGAGGGACTGGGTGGAGGAAGAGACGGAAGTATGCATGGTATGACCCCAAGCTGATCTGATGGCTGGGCTCCAGAGCCACAAAGATTTTGGGGGGGAATTTAATAGTAGTCTTTAATGACTGTATGTGAAACTCCCAATGTAAATCAGTACCTGTTACAAAGAAAATGTGTCTCACTGTTCTCCGCTAACTAGTTGTCTTAATGAAAGCCCTACATTTAGCCCTGCATTGGGCCACTCAAGGACATTCCCATAGGGCGGCGCACAATTGGTCCAGCGTTGTCTGGGGTTGGCCAGGGTAGGCTGTCATTGTAAATAAGAATTTGTTCTTAACTGGCTTGCCTAGTTAAATTAAGGATACACATAAAGACCCCCCCGCAAAGGTTGAACATCAGCTGACCTTTGAACCGATGCATTGACCTACCATGTGGTTTATTAAAACAAGAGGAGAGTATTTCCTAATGGCCATGGATGCCTCCCAAATTGCACCCTATCCCCTAGACAGTGCACTACTTTTGACCATGGGCCCTGGTTAAAAGTAGTGCACTATAATAGAATAGGGTGCCATTTTGGACGCTTTCCATATTAATCACGTCTAAATCTTAGCTGTTCCAAAACAAACCTCGTTAAAACGGCATGGAAAGAGGCTGACATTCCAACAGTGACCCAGGACATGGCAGAGAGGAGCAACTCTCAGGAGCACCTCTCAGGAGCACCTCTCAGGAGCACCTCTCAGGAGCAACTCTCAGGAGCAACTCTCAGGAGCAACTCTCAGGAGCACCTCTCAGGAGCACCTCTCAGGAGCACCTCTCAGGAGCAACTCTCAGGAGCAACTCTCAGGAGCAACTCTCAGGAGCAACTCTCAGGAGCACCTCTCAGGAGCAACTCTCAGGAGAAACTCTCAGGAGCAACTCTCAGGAGCACCTCTCAGGAGCAACTCGCAGGAGCAACTCTCAGGAGCAACTCTCAGGAGCACCTCTCAGGAGCACCTCTCAGGAGCACCTCTCAGGAGCAACTATCAGGAGCACCTCTCAGGAGCAACTCTCAGGAGCACCTCTCAGGAGCACCTCTCAGGAGCACCTCTCAGGAGCAACTCTCAGGAGCACCTCTCAGGAGCACCTCTCAGGAGCACCTCTCAGGAGCACCTCTCAGGAGCAACTCTCAGGAGCACTTCTCAGGAGCAACTCTCAGGAGCACCTCTCAGGAGCACCTCTCAGGAGCACCTCTCAGGAGCACCTCTCAGGAGCACCTCTCAGGAGCAACTCTCAGGAGCACCTCTCAGGAGCACCTCTCAGGAGCACCTCTCAGGAGCAACTCTCAGGAGCACCTCTCAGGAGCAACTCTCAGGAGCACCTCTCAGGAGCACCTCTCAGGAGCACCTCTCAGGAGCAACTCTCAGGAGCACCTCTCAGGAGCAACTCTCAGGAGCACCTCTCAGGAGCACCTCTCAGGAGCAACTCTCAGGAGCACCTCTCAGGAGCACCTCTCAGGAGCAACTCTCAGGAGCACCTCTCAGGAGCACCTCTCAGGAGCAACTCTCAGGAGCACCTCTCAGGAGCACCTCTCAGGAGCACCTCTCAGGAGCAACTCTCAGTCACGCAATACACAGGGTCTCAAAGTGACGCTAGTAATGTTTTTTTTACATGATTCATCTGTAACCAGAGGAAAATAAACTGCCTGCAGCGTATGTGAGATTAGGAGTGCTGATATAGAGGCTAAACTGATCCTAGATCAGCACTCCTCTGCGATTCTTTGTTAGTACAACCCTGATGTTTAGGTCCAAAAATAGTGAGTCTCTACTGGGGTCTACCTTCCTGTTTTATTTTTTTGCTTTCATCTCAACTTCCTGTCAATATCCTGGTATTCTGACATTGAGTATTTCCTGCTGCTGAGGGTGTGGGATGTGCTTAATAGTCTAATGAGCACTTGAGTTACTGACATATGTCACTTGATAGCACAAATTACCCCCTGAACAAAGCCTGGGAGGATGTTTGAAGCCCCCTTAATGCCATGCCCTTTTATTCATTTACGATATAAAAGATTGCTGCTGAGGTTCCTTGAGGCATAACTACCACAGTGCAATGTTAATATCATTAGGGATCTGTCCTCCGTCAACCTCCTACGCCCACAGACAGTGTAACATTACTGCAGGCATTGTTATATCAGGAAGTTATATCCACAGCGAGCCAACTTAACCTATGGGCTCCAAAACCGATGTGTTGTAGGCTTTATTTTGTGTGTGGGTGGGGGGGGGGGGTCTCTCTAGCATATGTTGAATCACGAGTGCAGTGAGAGTTCAGGAAGGTCAACAAGTGGGTGTGGAATGTACGCATTTCCCACGAGGTGAGCACCTCCACACACACAAGCTCTGAGAAAACACGTATCGGGCCTCTGCCCAGGAGACGGGAATGCCACGGGGCTGCATCCAATGAGCCACAGTGTTAACTCAAACACAACAGTGAGGGAGATAGAGAGAGAGGGAGAGAAAGAGACAAATGTGAAGAGAGTCTATAGGGGACTGGTGGATAATGTGCATTTCTGGAATGAGGAAATCCCTTTCGCTTGTGCACAAACACACACCGTCCACCCCACGGAGGTTAAGCTACAACTGCCGCAGAGACAGAGAGCACCCGGTGTGAATGGCCCTGCTGTTTTATCTGTACCTCTCACAGCAGAGCGGCTCCGCCACAACACTGTCAGAGCACATCAGTAGAGGAGAACCTGATCGCTCCCACAATCCTGCTCTCCACCCCACTCCACTGCCGCCCTGGGGAGAACGAGACACCACATACAGCCTGGTCACACCAGCCCATTGAGCCTCTCTGGGGGTATGTCCCAAATGACACCCTATTCTCTTATAGTGCACTAGTCTTGACCACAGCCCTGGTCAAAAGTAGTGCACTATAAAGGGAATAGGGTACCATTTGTTACGCATCCCGGGTCTCAGCACGCTCTCTAACACATTTGGGGCAATGTAAAAGTTATGAATAGGGATAAACTGTTGCACTGAGTAGAGAACTTTATGCCCTGCCTGAGGTTATGGCTGTAGTGGAATGTGACAAGGCACTTTACTTACTTGACATACACTACCGTTAAAACATTTGGGGTCACATAGAATTGTCCTTGTTTTCCATGAAAATATACATGAGATGAGTTGCAAAATGAATAGGAAATATAGTCAAAATGTTGATCAAGTTATAAATAATGATTTTTAATTGAAATAATAATTGTGTCCTTCAAACTTAGCTTTTGTCAAAGAATCCTCCATTCGCAGCAATTACAGCCATGCAGACTTTTGGCATTCTAGTTGTCAATTTCACCCCAATATTTCACCTCATGCTTCCTGAAGCACCTCCCACAAATTGGATTGGCTTGATGGGCACTTCTTACATACCCTACAGTTCAAGCTGCTCCCACAACAGCTCAATAGGGTTGAGATACGGTGACTGTGCTGGCCACTCCATTATAGACAGAATACCAGCTGACTGCTTCTTCCCTAAATAGTTCTTGCGTAGTTTGGAGATGTGCTTTGTGTCATTGTCCTGTTCCAGGAGGAAATTGGCTCCAATTAAGTGGCATCCACAGGGTATGGCATGGCATTGCAAAATTGAGTGCTAGCCTTCCTTCTTCTTCCATGATCCCTTTTACGCTGTACAAATCTCCCACCACCAAAGCACCCCCAGACCATCACATTGCATCCACCGTGTTTGACAGATGGTGTCAAGCACTCCTTCAGCATCTTTTCATTTGTTCTGCGTCTCACGAATGTTCTTCTTTGTGATCCGAACGCCTTAAACTTAGATTTGTCTGTCCATAACACTTTTTTCCAATCTTCCTCTGTCCAGTGTCTGTGTTCTTTTGCCCATTTTTTCTTTTTATTGGCCAGTCTGATATAGCTTTTTCTTTGCAACTCTGCCTAGAAGGCCAGCATCCCAGAGTCAGCTCTTCACTGTTGACATTGAGACTGGTGTTTTGCGGGAACTATTTAATGAAGCTGCCATTTGAGGACTTGTGAGGTGTCTGTTTCTCGAACTAGACAGTCTCGACATTTGTCCTCTTGCTCAGTTGTGCACCGCGGCCTCCCATTCCTCTTTCTATTCTGGTTAGAGCCAGTTTGCACTATTCTGTGAAGGGCGTAGTATACAGCGTTGTACGAGATCTTCAGTTTCTTGGAAATGTATCACATGGCCTTCATTTAGACTGACGAGTTTCAGAAGAAAGTTATTTGTTTCTGGCCATTTTGAGCCTGTAATCGAACCCACAAATGCTGATAGCTGTAGCCATGAAGTGAAGTGAAGTGCTTCGAAAGGCTGGTCATGGCTCACATCAACACCATCATCCACGCTGATCCTCAACACAGGGCTCCCTCAGGGGTGCGTGCTCAGCCCCCTCCTGTACTTCCTGTTCACTCATGACTGCACGGCCAGACTCCAACACCATCATTAAATTTGCCGATGACACATCAGTGGTAGGCCTGATCACAGAGAACAATGAGACAGCCTATAGGGAGGAGGTCAGAGACCTGGCTGTGTGGTGCCAGAACAACAACCTCTCCCTCAATGTGATCAAGACAAAGATTTGGCATGGGTCCTCAGATCCTCAAAGGTTTCTACAGCTGCACCTTTGAGAGCATCCTGACTTGTTGATTCACTGCCTGGTATGGCAACTGCTCAGCCTCGACGCAAGGCACTACAGAGGGTATTGCGAACAACTCAGTACATCACTGGGGCCAAGCTTCCTGCCATCCTGGACCTCTATACCAGGTGGTGTCAGAGGAAGGCCTAAAAATGGTCAAAGACTCCAGCCACCCTAGTCATAGACTGTTCTCTCTGTTACCACATGGCAAGTGGTACCGGAGCGCCAAGTCTAGGTCCAAGAGGCTTCTTAACAGCTTCTACCCCCAAGCCATCTAGTCAAATGGCTACCCAGACTAGTCACCCCCCCACCACTGCCACTCTCTGTTGTCATCTATGCATAGTCACTTTAATTAACTCTACCTACATGTACATACTACATCAACTAATCAGTTTCCCAAGGCACATTGACTCTGTACTGGCAGCCCCCTGTATATATTGTTATTTAACTTTTTACTGCTGCACTTTAATTACTTGTTACTTATCTCTTATTCTTATCCGTATTTCTTGAAACTGCACTGTTGGTTAGGGGCTCATAAGTAAGCATTTAAACTGTAAGGTATTCGGCGCATGTGACTAATACAATTTGATTTGATGCTCCAGATACTCAACTCATCTAAAGAAGTCCAGTTTTATTGCTTCTTTAACTTCTTATGGCTGGGGGGCAGTATTGAGTAGCTTGGATGAATAAGGTGCCCAGAGTAAACTGCCTACTACTCAGGCCCAGAAGCTAAGATATGCCTTTATTTTCAGATTTGGATAGATAACACTCTGAAGTTTCTAAAACTGTTTGAATGATGTCTGTGAGTATAACAGAACTCATATGGCAGGCAAAAACTGAAGAACAAATCCAACCAGGAAGTGCGAAATCTGAGGTGTGTAGGTATTCAAGTCTTTGCCTATCCAATATACAGTGTAAAATGTGGTCCGATTGCACTTCCTAAGGCGCCCAGTAGATGTCAACAGTCTTTAGAACCTTGTTTTAGGCTTCTACTGTGAAGGGGGAGCAAATAAGAGCTGTTTGAACCAGGTGTCTGGCAGAATGCCATGAGCTAAGTCTCGCACGGCCGTGAGAGCGAGCTGCGTTCCCTTTCATTTCTAAAGACAAAGGAATTGTCCGGTTGGAACATTATTGAAGATAATAATGTTCCAACATCAAAGCATTAAAACATCCTAAAGATTGATTATATACATGGTTTGACATTTTTCTACGAACTGTAATATAACTTTTTTGACTTTTCGTCTGGACCTAATGCTCGCGCATTGTGAATTTTGATTTGTGAACTAAACACGCAAACTAAAAGGAGATATTTGGACATAAATGATGGACTTTATCGAACAAAACAAACATTGTGGAACTGGGATTCCTGTGAGTGCATTCCAATGAAGATCATCAAAGGTAAGTGAATATTTATAATGCTATTTCTGACTTCTGTTGACTCCACAACATGGTGGTTATCTGTATGGCTTGTTTTGGTCTCTGAGCGCTGTACTCAGATTATTCCATGGTGTGCTTTCGCTGTAAAGCTTTTTTGAAATCTGACACAGCGGTTGCATTAAGGAGAAGTATATCTTTAATTCCATGCATAACACTTGTATTTTCATCAACATTTATGATGAGTATGTCTGTAAATTGATGTGGCTCTCTGCAAAATCACCGGATGTTTTGGAAGCAAAATATTACTGAACATAACTCGCCAATGTAAACTGAGATTTTGGATATAAATATGAACTTTATCGAACAAAACATACATGTATTGTGTAACATGAAGTCCTATGAGTGCCATCTGATGAAGATCATCAAAGGTTAGTGATTAATGTTAACTCTATTTCTGCTTTTTGTGACTCCTCTCTTTGGCTGGAAAAATGGCTGTGTTTTTGTGACTAGGCGCTGACCTAACATAATCGCATGGTATGCTTTCATCGTAAAGCCTTTTTGAAATCGGACACTGTGGTGGGATTACTGTAGCAACAAGTGTATCTTTAAAATGGTGTATAATACTTGTATGTTTGAGTAATTTTAATTATGAGATTTCTGTTGTTTGAATTTAGCGCCCTGCACTTTCACTGGCTGTTGTCAAATCGATCCCATTAACGGGATTTCAGCCATAAGAATCAGTACAAGTTTTAATCAGTACAACAGTTTTCAGCTGTGCTAACATAATTGCAAAAGGGTTTTTGAATGATCAATTAGCCTTTTAAAAGGATTAACTTAGATTTGCTAACACAACGTGCCATTGGAACACAGGAGTGATGGTTGCTAATAATGGGCACCTATTTAGATAGGTGCACATTCCATAAAAAATCTGCCGTTTCCAGTCATTTACAACATTAACCATGTCTACACTGTATTTCTTATCAATTTTATGTTATTTTTTATTTATTTTTATTCCCCCCCAATTTCGTGGTATCCAATTGTTAGTAGCTACTATCTTGTCTCAACGATACATCGAGACTAAGGTTGAAAGTCATCGAGACGAAGGTTGAAAGTCATGCATCCTCCGATACACAACCCAACCAAGCCACACTGCTTCTTAACACAGCACGCATCCAACCCAGAAGCCAGCCGCACCAATGTGTCAGAGGAAACACTGTGCACCTGGCAACCTTGGTTAGCACGCACTGCGCCCGGCCCGCCACAGGAGTCGCTGGTGTGCAATGAGACAAGGATATCCCTAGTGGCCAAACCCTCCCTTACCCGGACGACGCTAGGCCAATTGTGTGTCGCCCCACGGACTTCACGGTCGCGGCTGGTTACGACAGAGCCTGGGCTCAAACCCAGAGTCTCTGGTGGCACAGCTGGCGCTGCAGTACAGCGCCCTTAACCACTGCGCCACCTGGGATGCCCAATTTGATGTTATTTTAACAAAACATTTGCTTTTCTTTCAAAAACAAGGACCTTTCTAAGTGACCCCAAACTTTTGAACAGTTGTGTATGTCACTTGATAGCACAAATTACCCCCTGAACAAAGCCTGGGAGGATGTTTGAAGCCCCCTTAATGTCATGCCCTTTTATTTATTTACGATATAAAAGATTGGTGCTAAATGTCCTCATTTGAAAATGTGTCTAGCCTTGCAAAAAACAACAATGATGACTTGTGACAACAAGCAGAGATAAATGTCAGTCATGTCATCACCCAGGTTTTCCCTCTGGTGGAATGCGACCTGTCACTAGAGAGAACGTATTCTTAGTGGCCATATGCTCTTCTGAAGTGAGTATATAGAGTGTTGAGGAGTAGAAGTGAGCAATGAAAGCTCAGGGTCAGAGCTGGAATGTAACCGCAGATTAGAGTTGGCACAGTTCACATAGTCTGTCTGCCAAAGGTACCCTATTCCCTATATAGTGCACTATGGCTCTATGGGCTCTTGTCCAAAGTATTGCACTATGAATGGAATAGGGTGCCATTTGGTACACATACAGACTCTCACACAAAGTGTGAGGCTGACAGGAACAGGCCTCATCTCTCTCCCATCTTCCCACTGACCACTAGTTAAGGGTCATGACCTGTCCACCCTATCACTTTCTACCACTCAGCAGAAATGTGCAACACTAGCAAGGGAACACAGGCACAGCACTCTCCATTAGTGCTGAGCGATTAACCGAAACGTCAGTTATTTTTGGTTTTTTAATCAATTAATTGACCAAGGTCGGTTCAATTATTAGAATTCCATTTAACAAATAAATACATTTTTAGCTCAATGTGCAGTTTCTGTAGAGAAAAGTAAGATCAAGCCTGAACTGTGCGATGTAGTAGGGTGTTGTAGTTTCCAACAGACAATATTCTACATAGTTTAGTGCAGAAAACGTGGTAATTAACAACAATGACCATAATCCATTGTGCGTCAGTTTAAACTGGTCCTGTCTGTGCGGAGCAGACATGGAAACAGAGGAGGGAGACAAAGAAGAGAGAACATACAATCGAGAGGGATAGAAAGCAGTTGCTTCGCAAGCCTGAAAATACATAATCTAAATGATTGATAGTTGATATTCAGCAGTCATAAATGTATGCTTTAATTACTTTGAAGAACTACTAAAATAGTGATTTTGGCAGACAGCACAGGCAGCAGCTCTAAAGAGATGAGATGATGACTTGGAATGAAATAATAAAGTCATAAAATAAACAAATATTTAATTAAATTAAGGTAATGTGAATAAATATTACTTAATAAGTGATCAGCAGTATTGGGCAGTCACTACCCTCATGGGACTTTTGATAATTGCTTTTGATAATTGCTTTATTCTGTGTTGTTAGAGCAAAACACAAAAAATGATCAAAACCGAAATTGAAAACCTCAATTATTTTTTAAATAATCAGACAGAAACCGAACCGACCTGAAAAAGCGCTAATCGCTCAGCACTACTCTCCATGTAGTGTGTGTCAACAGTGGGCTCAGTGTAGGTGTGTGGAGGGCATCCTGGGAAAGTGGAGGAGATTAGGAAGCTCCGAGGGTGGAGGTGGGGGGGACATTCCCTATCTGACTGTTTACTAGAGTACACAGAGTACTATTAACAGACTGTTAGTGGTGGTCAATGAGCCCAGCACTAAATTAGAGCACCTCAATCCCAATGCTGATCAATGCGCTGGCAGACCATTACGGCTGACATGCTGTCGTCCCTGACTCAGATGTCTCAGTCCAGACAGGGAGAGAGAGGGGAGAGGGGTGACTTCACAGATTCAAGCAGATCATAGGGGAACTGACAATAAGGTTGGATAAGCCTGCGCTATCAGCGATTTATGATCAACATCATTGAAGATAATTGAAAATAATAATAATTTGTGTGGAGATTTGAACAGAATGATAAGAGAGAAAAGGGTGTGTACTGAACTAGTGCTGATGAAATCAGAGCATCTATGAGAGAGGAAAGAATATGGGGATAAACAGATGAGCGGGGGAAAAAGAGAGCCATGTTTGCTGCGTGAGGAGGAGGTTGCGAAGCCTGAACAGATTTGGATTCAACATGCCCAGTCTCGCACTCCATATCTGACAGCGTAAAATATCGACACAGCCAAGCGCAACAAATAATCCCCTTTTATTCTCCTTCTGCAGACCAACAATATCTGCCTAGGGAGAGGGTGGGAAAACACACACACCCTGAAATATGACAGTATCCTCTCTAACAGATGAACAATGTAAAAGCATTCTCTCTATACGAACTGCAGTGAGGGCTAGTAACCTGTAAAACCCTCTCAAGGGACATAACATCAAATATGACAATGAACCAGGCAGGCCCATAACTGCTTTAGAATGTAATGAATAAGAAGGCATTGAGTGTAGGATCAGGATTAATTTGGGACAGGATCGTAAACAGAGCAGGCAGGAACTGCTGGGGGTTGGTTGGGGCGTTTGGGTTGAGACAGACAGAGAGAGGCATGTGGTTGTGGTTGCCGTGGCACACAGTGGAGAGAATAATCATTGTGTATTGGGGCTTTAACTGGCTGCAGCCTCGAACATGAGCAGATCAGAAACACATGTTCCAGTGTGATTGTGTCTGACGGCCCATAAAGACGGAACACTGCCTGGCTGCAGAACATCCAGCCCCTGCCCTAATGGCATCATATGCTCTATAAAGTGCACTACTTTGGACCAGATCTGGTTCAAAAGTAGTGCACCATGTAGGGGATATGTGGCCATTTGGGACGGAGAACCCTCAGTCACAGAGCCACACAGGGTCATCACTGCACGTTTCAATGGCCTGGGCTTTTTCACTTGGCTTATGCAATACATCACTAACACATGGGTTTGATTCTCCTGACTGAACTGACTCAGTTCAAATGTATTGTCTAGTATAGGAATGAGAGGAGAGGGGCTTCCTAACTAAAATAGAGCTGACTTTGGGTAAACATTCCAAACACAGTTAGAAATGAATTGACTCTTAGGCTGTGCACTGAAATATGACTTTAACTCCTTCACTTTATATTGGTGCTCTTATACCTGTGTAGTAACATTGTAATTAGTTTAGTAACAATATTGTATTACAAATTGTGTAAGGGTTAGTTCTTTCCTCTCCACCAGGCTTGTCTCTACTTCAGTACAATAGCTGTAAATTAGAATGTGTTCTCAGTCAACTTACCTGGTAAAATAAGGGTAAAATATATTTTACAAATAGCAGGGAGCAGCCAAGAGGTGACAGACACAGGAGCCTGCCACTCACTGCCTCCCAGACTGGAGTACCAGCCAGGCCGTTTCTCTAGTAGTCAGGACACTGATTACAGGGAGACAGGAGAGGCATGCAGATGTATGTACCCTGTTATGTGTTACAGCCTTGTGTGTTTGCCTGCCCTGTAGGTGTGTGACTGTTGGTGTGTTTGCCCATAGGACAGTGACATGCCAAAGAAACTGTTATGTCACCTAGTGTAATGGGATTTCCAGGCTTAGACTCTCAGGCTTAGTGTGAAGTTTTTCTCATTCTGTGGACCCTATTGGTAATAAGCTGGTATAGCCTTAGAAACTCAGGTCAGTATTTTCCTGCTGCTTCCTTGATTCTAGAATGTTTCATTATTTTATAATGAACTGGAATAATATAGGGTGACATAAATGTCTGAAACGAATTACTCAGCCACATCATTGAATGGAGCCTATTCCCTATAGAGTGCACTACTTGTGTTTTTCCTGTGTCAGAGAATTCCCTATAGAGTGCACTACTTGTGTTTTTCCTGTGCCAGAGAATTCCCTATAGAGTGCACTACTTGTGTTTTTCCTGTGTCAGAGAATTCCCTATAGAGTGCACTACTTGTGTTTTTCCTGTGCCAGAGAATTCCCTATAGAGTGCACTACTTGTGTTTTTCCTGTGTCAGAGAATTCCCTATAGAGTGCACTACTTGTGTTTTTCCTGTGTCAGAGAATTCCCTATAGAGTGCACTACTCGTGTTTTTCCTGTGTCAGAGAATTCCCTATAGAGTGCACTACTCGTGTTTTTCCTGTGCCAGAGAATTCCCTATAGAGTGCACTACTTGTGTTTTTCCTGTGCCAGAGAATTCCCTATAGAGTGCACTACTTGTGTTTTTCCTGTGCCAGAGAATTCCCTATAGAGTGCACTACTTGTGTTTTTCCTGTGTCAGAGAATTCCCTATAGAGTGCACTACTTGTGTTTTTCCTGTGCCAGAGAAATGGAATCTGGAAGGTGTGAAGGGTCACAGGGACAGAATTCTCCCAGTGGCGTTAATGTGTCGGCAGTGAGTGGGACCACTGTTTTAGAGCCACCACAGCTGCGTCTGCAGAGAGAGAGAGAGAGAGAGAGAGAGAGAGAGAGAGAGAGAGAGAGAGAGAGAGAGAGAGAGAGAGAGAGAGAGAGAGAGAGAGAGAGAGAGAGAGAGAGAGAGAGAGAGAGAGAGAGAGAGAGAGAGAGAGACTAAGTTAAAAATAAAATAATGAAAATGGTCATAAAAACAACAACAATAGAAATAGCACTATATACATCATAACAACTGTAGCAGTAATGAATAAATACATGTCCATTGGCGTGGAATAAAGACTGTTGAGGGGGTGAAGACAGAATAAAGACGGTTGAGGGGGTGAAGACAGAATAAAGACTGTTGAGGGGGTAGAGGCAGAATAAAGACTGTTGAGGGGGTGAAGACAGAATAAAGACTGTTGAAGGGGTGGAGACAGAGTAAAGATTGTTGAGGGGGTGGAGACAGAGTAAAGACTGTTGAGGGGGTGGAGACAGAGTAAAGACTGTTGAGGGGTAAAGACAAAGAAAAGACTGTTGAGGGGGTGGAGGCAGAGAAAAGACTGTTGAGTAGTAAAGACAAAGAAAAGACTGTTGAGGGGGTGGAGGCAGAGAAAAGACTGTTGAGGGGGTGGGGACAGAATAAAGACTTTTGAGGGGGTGGAGGCAGAGTAAAGAATGTTGAGGGGGTGGAGGCAGAGAAAAGACTGTTGAGGGGTGGAGGCAGAGAAAAGAATGTTGAGGGGGTGGGGACAGAATAAAGACTTTTGAGGGGGTGGAGGCAGAGTAAAGAATGTTGAGGGGGTGGAGGCAGAGAAAAGACTGTTGAGGGGGTGGGGACAGAATAAAGACTTTTGAGGGGGTGGAGGCAGAGTAAAGAATGTTGAGGGGGTGGAGGCTGAGTAAAGAATGTTGAAGGGGTGGAGGCTGAGTAAAGAATGTTGAGGGGGTGGAGGGGAATGTCCATAGGGGGAGCATCCTGAGGTTGAACTTCTCTGAGATGTGTACTCTGAGGAATCTGTAGTTATTAACTGTCTCCACGGTGGCCCCATTGATGAAGATTAGGGCTTGTCCAGCCTGGTTCCTCCTGATGTCCAGAATCAGCTCTTTTGTTTTGTTAACATTGAGGGAGAGGTTGTTTACCTGGCACCAAACAGTCAGAGTATCTACTTTCTCTCTGTGGGCTGTCTCATCATTGTTGGTAATCAAGCCCACTACTGTCGTGTCGTCAGCGAACTTGATGATGGAGTTGGAACTGTGTGAGGCCACACACTCGTGGGTATACAGAGAATACATGAGGGGACTGAGGATGCACCCTTGTGGGGCCCCCGTGTTGAGAATCAGTGTGGAGGAGGTAATGTTGCCTAGCTTCACTACCTGGGGGCAGCCCGTCAGGTAGTCCATGACCCAGTTGTATAGGGAGGAGTTCAGACCCAGGGCCATAAGCTTTGTAATGAGCTTATAGGGCACTATGGTATTGAAGGCCGAGCTGTAGTCGATGTATTCACGATGCATTCCTTTTATCCAGGTGGGTAAGGGCAGTGTGCAGTGCAATGGCGATTGCGTCGTCCATGGATCTGTCAGGGCGTTAGGCGAATTGGAGAGGATTGAGTGTGTTGGGAAGGGAGGAGGTGATATGGCCTTTGACTAGCCTCTCAAAGCGCTTCATTATGAAGGAAGTGAGTGCTACTGGTCGGTAGTCATTTAGTTCAGTTACTTTCCCTTTCTGGGGCACAGGGATGTTAGTGGATATCTTGAAGTAGGTGGGTATAGCGTCCTGAGCTAGAGAGAGATTGAAAATGTCAGAGAATTTAACAGCCAGCTGGTCTGCACATGCTCTGAGGACGTGGCTAGGGATGCTGTCTGGGCCGGCAGCCTAGCGAGGGTTAACACATTTGCATGACTTACATCCTCAGTAAAGACTGTGAGTGTGTAGCCACGCTGTCATCGGGGGTTCTCCTCGGGAGCTCAGGGTCATTGTGCTCGAATCGTGAGAAAAATATGTTTAGCTTGTCCGGTAGCGTGGCATTGGTGACCGCTATGTGGCTGGCTTTGTTTTTGTAATCCGTGATGGTTAGGAGCCCCAGCCACATACACACAAAGGCATGTTAGAAGACAGCCTGAGGAGTATATCAGTACACTTAATCAACCATTTTACCATGGTTTCTTTTGGCAGTGTGTCTTTAACAATTGCAATGGTTTAAAGGATAGTTGTTGTGCACGGTACTCCATCAGATGGCTTTGTGAAACTGATTGTGTATTTTCAACATCAGATGGTGAATCAACTGAAGTCCTACTGGTGTGGTAATACTGTTAATATGTGACCTCTTACATGTGTGTTAATGCAGTTATAAGACTGAAGAAAACAGAGATCTGCATGATCTGCAGTGTTGGAAATGTGTGTGTAACTTATTGCGAGATATTTTTGCATGAAGGAGGTACAGTACTCATAGATAAACTATTGGCCAATCCGCCAGCCTACCAGTCAGCATGTCACACCCTGATTGGTTTCACCTGACTTTGTGATTGTCTCCACCCCCCTCCAGCAGTCGCCTGACTTCCCCATTATCCCCTGTGTATTTATACCTGTGTTTTCGGTTTGTCTGTTGCCAGTTCATCTTGTTTGTCAAGTCAACCCGTGTTTTTGTGTGTCAGCTCCTGCTTTTCCCAGTCTCTCTTTTTCTTGCTCTCCTGGTTTTGACCCTGTCCTGACTCTGAGCCCGCCTGCCTGACCACTCTGCCTGACTCTGAGCCCGCCTGCCGTCCTGTACTGTTGCCCCACCTCTGGTTTACTGACCCCTGCCTGCCTTGACCTGTCTATTGCTTTCCCCTGTTGGATTATTAAACCATTGTTAATTCGACGTTGTCTGCATCTGGGTCTTACCTTCATACCTGATACAGCAAGCCAGCCAATCAGCTCAGCCAGTCAGTCTGCCAGCTCAGTCTCTGGTGTATTAGTCCCATCAGCAGATATGGACTGACTGGTTAATTGAGGTAATTGTAACAGGCTTATCTCCCCTAAAGCAGAGAGCTCATTAAGACCTCCACTTGCTGCCAGAAAGCACAGCATAGCACAGCTAGCGACCGGCACCATGCCGCTTACACCCACTGTACCTCTCCCTTCCTCCCTCCCAGACCCGCCCTAATCATATTTAATTAACTCCCAAATTAATAATGAACAATTCATTCTCTGCAGTCGGAGGGGGGCAACTTGGCACGAAATTGGTGTACATCTTCTGAACATGCACATTTTATTTTCCTTTTTAACCAAAACCCAGCTGGGTGGTAAGGTGGCTCATTTGCCAACTGAGTGGTTGATGTCATGGGTCAAATTAGAATACTGCCTGTTTATGACACATTTAATGAGCGTGTTTCAGTGGTGTTACTCCATGTGTACAGAGAGGATTATGGCTAAATTGTTAATGCAAATTACCTGGGGGCTATTTAAACCTTTTCTTGTTTATCAGTATTCAATGTGAGGATTCATGATATTTCAGATTCTAAGCATTGTTCCTGTGTTCTATGTCCCTACAGTAGGTCTTAGAAACAATTGTTAAACTATCATAGAGTTTATGTTTTACTGGTAGGACCAAACACAGTAATGTTATACCAGCAAGAAACACATAACACTTCAAAATGGAGTAAACAGTATTTTACAACACCGCTTTTATGACTACAGCCTGAAGCGTACAGTCTGTGTTTCAGAGCATCCCGTTGAAGAAGCACTGCATCACACGTGTTCATTACTGTAATAGGCACTTTTTGACATTGAGGAATTGATTGTCCATGAGGGTATGTTAGGCCAGGATCTTCTTGCCATGGAGACAGACCCCTGTGAGTGTGGAATAACCTGTAATCCATCACTCACTTCCTGTGTGGAATCTCTCTAGTCAGTGTTAATTAAATTGCACCCTATTCCCTACATAGTGTACTATTTAGTACACTATATAGGGAATAAGGTGCATTTTGGGACAAGACTGGGTCTTTATGAGGCAAATGACTGAAACGGCCTGCTAAGTCTCCTGTCCTGTCAGCAGCAGGTGCAGTGTCTTTAAATAAATATAGCGGACAGCAGCAGCACCAGTAGCAAGGACCTAGGCATCAGACCACCATGGTCTGGGAAACTTTTATTGCCCTGACCTCAGGCAGGTTTCATTGAGTTAGGATTACCTGTCTTGACCAATGAACCACATCACACCAAGGCCAGTCAAACTCTCTGAAGCTGCCACTCAAAACAACAACTCCATTAACCTTTTACACTCCTGGGAATTGGCCTAATGTTTTTTACAGAAGAAATATGAAAATCATATGCATACGCATGGTAACATTTGAAAGGGAACAGTTTGGAGATAATTGGAAAATGATTAGACCAAAGGTGAATGCACAACAGTTAATTTGACACAAGACTGAATCCAAACATGATTTTATGTGTATTTTACATTTGTACTGTACTTTTTGCCTTGTTTGTTGATAACTAAATCTTAAAATACTCTGGATACATTCAGTAACATAAGACTATTCCTGTAAAATGTGGAGTAGGTGCAACATAAGACTATTCCTGTAAAATGTGGAGTAGGTGCAACATAAGACTATTCCTGTAAAATGTGGAGTAGGTGCAACATAAGACTATTCCTGTAAAATGTGGAGTAGGTGCAACATAAGACTATTCCTGTAAAATGTGGAGTAGGTGCAACATAAGACTATTCCTGTAAAATGTGGGGTAGGTGCAACATAAGACTATTCCTGTAAAATGTGGGGTAGGTGCAACATAAGACTATTCCTGTAAAATGTGGAGTAGGTGCAACATAAGACTATTCCTGTAAAATGTGGGGTAGGTGCAACATAAGACTATTCCTGTAAAATGTGGGGTAGGTGCAACATAAGACTATTCCTGTAAAATGTGGGGTAGGTGCAACATAAGACTATTCCTGTAAAATGTGGAGTAGGTGCAACATAAGACTATTCCTGTAAAATGTGGAGTAGGTGCAACATAAGACTATTTCTGTAAAATGTGGG